>NW_026099505.1:22500-26833 GCF_024542735.1 Bombus huntii
TCTCGCCTACTCTGAGGTCGCTTCAACGTCACGACGCGAAACGAAAATTCGTTCGTGTCGTGTTTTGCGTAGACTCGTAGAAAACGAAAGCTCGGAAAGATTCGGTGCGAGAGAAGGTGGTGTGTGTGTGTGTATTTCTCTGTGCGAAAATCGCCTCAAAGAGAAAAAAAAATTCGAATAGAAGGAGAACACTCTCTATTCGATATACAATATATATGTATGTATGTATGTACGAGCGTTTTATGCATCTCGCCAAAGTGCCAAACTTCGTTCGTCGTATCATGTTCGAGCTAAGACTCACGCAAGACATCCGTGTAACGATCGTCCGGTTTTTAACGTCCGTCCTCTTTTTCTCCTACAGCCGTTTCTCTTCTCTCGACGATTCCAGCGGTTCCCGGTACGGGAACTCACGCAAGTGAAAAAGCGAGCGAGACGTACCGTCGGGTGGGTGTGTGTGTTCGGGGACTGGACGACCGGCGCGACGTTAGGATGCGCGGTCCAGCGATAGACGACGAAGAGGCATGGGATGACCAACACTCTCTTTTCTCTATTCTCGAAGCGTCGAATTGCCATAAAAAAAAAATCACACGCGCGCACGACATAGTCGTACGCGCGTGTATACCTCGTCTCTCTCAAAGTTTTTTTCTCGAGCCTCGCCAAAGGGGATCGTCTTCTTCCTCGTCTACGATCTCTCCGACGACGACGACCGTACGAACAACTTCGTAACGGACTCACATGCGCATCTTCCTCGGGTACAGAAACGCTGCGGAAAACACCTCGAGCTTGTAGTTACAGCAGCACCCGTGTATAGCCGATCTTAGACACACGCTAGTTCGCACACGCGTTACATATATAATATGTAAGATTTCCGACGAACGTGGCTTTTCGGGAGCCAGGCGCGCGGGCAGAGAGATACACGACGACGGGGAAAATTCGTCCCGATACGAGTACGTGTACTCTCCGATCTCCGCGCGACGCTGGGGATCATACCTCCCTAAGTCGTCAGAGCGCTCGAAGAAATCTCGCGTGTGCGTTCCCGGATCTACGGCTGATACTTTCGGGGCTTGTAAAAAAGCACAGAGCGTGTAAAACGCAACGACGACCCATCGATGCGACGGTCCTCGTTGTTGTCAGTCGCTTTCGCGAAGAGACGGAGTGGGCATTCGATCCCTGGGGCTGTACGAGAGTCTTAAGAAAAGACGGTAGATTATGGCAAAGTTTCGCACGCCATCGAGTTTAGGTTTTTTTTTTGGTTCTCTCTTCTCTCCTCTCTCGACCGAGTTCCCATATTTGCTTTCTCTCTCAGTCTCGCCAAATATAATATTCTTTTAAGACGACGTCGGGGGCGCGGACCTTCGTGCGTCGAACACCGGCAAACGTAGCATATATCGCCTGATATGAAAAAAAAATCGGTCACGAGGAGAACACTACGAGTATATACGTTCGATAACCGATACACGAAGCGGTGCATAAGCGGGCGGTCGCCCTCGTAAGGACGACTCACGACGCCGCGAGCACTCACGCAGGTCCGTGACCGGTTCTCTCCGCTCTTATTCGTATCCCTTCGTATACCTTCGTCCGACTCTGAAACGTTCTCTTATAATTTTTAAGAAGAACGACGGCGGGTTGTCAAGGCAAGAAGGGACAGAGAGAGACAGAGGTAGAGTTTCGTAGTCTCCCGTGAACACGATAGATTATATATCGAGCATGCGTACGACTTGCACGGTCTCTGCACGACCGCGACGAACGCCGACGAGCGTCCAACAATCGCTCGTACGTCGCGTATGTTCTCTCCGTCCGCTCTTATTCGTATCCTCGTTCTTGTACCTTCGTCCGACTCTGAAACGTTCTCTTATATAAAGAAGAACGACGGCGGGTTGTTAAGGCAAGAAGGGACAGAGAGAGACAGATACGGAGAGTAACGATACGCAACGCAAGCAGTCTTAGGTTTACGTGAGCAACCCTCAGCCAGGCGTGGTCCAGGAATTGTATCCGTGGACCGCAATGTGCGTTCGAAATGTCGATGTTCATGTGTCCTGCAGTTCACACGTTGACGCGCAATTAGCTGCGTTCTTCATCGACCCACGAGCCAAGTGATCCACCGTTCAGGGTAATCTTTTATAAATTTACAACAGTTCAATACTCAAATGTACTCTTCTCGGTTCTAGCGAAGCCGAGTTCCGTCACGTTCGACCAACGGGAATCGAACGCGCAGAAGTCGCCATAGGATTGACGACACAAAAACGTTCGAAAAAAAAAGAAAACGACGAACGCGCGAAGATACGCGCGTTCGCCGGCCGGGCGTAAAGTACATTATGATATATAACAACCATCGAGATCGAAGCTCCGTTCGTCAGGAAACGACGGGGATATATACACCCGATTCTGAATCCTCTGTACAGCACACGATCTCGCGAACGAGTAAGCACGGTGGCTAGCCCATGTTATATATGTGTTTGATTCTACTCTCTCGTCCAATTATTCAAGAAACAGCGCGCGTGCATCTCTCCATCGTTCGGGTGATAGTAAAGATTCGATGGGATTCGCGCGGCCGTCCGCCTCGAGCGGTCTTTCGTCCCAATATCCAGAAGCAGAGTTTGAAAAACTCTAGCGACGGCACGGGTGTCCGACTCACGACATCGAGGTTTCGAAGCCGGCGATCCCCTCCGAACGGATGGCGACCACGCGACCGACTGAAAGCATGAAAAATCGACGAAAGATAGAACACATCTCCGTTCGGGTGGTGTTTTTTCTTTAAAAAAAAAAAAAAAAAACAAAAATTCGATGGGACTCGCAGCCATCGTCCTCGCGCGGTCTTTCGTCCCGATATCCAGAAGCAGAGTTTGAAAAACTCTAGCGACGGCACGGGTGTCCGACTCACGACAACGAGGATAGACAGCCGGTCCCCTCCGAACGGGTTATGCGATGATAAACTCGATGAAACTTTAGTCTCGTTCAGGTAGTGTGTGTCTTGTAAATCAAAAATTCGATGGGACACGCATCCATCGTCCTCGCGCGGTCTTTCGTCCCAACATCCAGAAGCAGAGTTTGAAAAACTCTAGCGACGGCACGGGTGTCCGACTCACGACAACGAGGATAGACAGCCGGTCCCCTCTGAACGGTATATTATATATGAGATGATAGACGACAAACTGGATGAAACTTTAAGTCTCGTTCAGGTAGTGTGTAAATCAAAAATTCGATGGGACTCGCATCCGTCGTCCTCGCGCGGTCTTTCGTCCCGATATCCAGAAGCAGAGTTTGAAAAACTCTAGCGACGGCACGGGTGTCCGACTCACGACAACGAGGAAAGACAGCCGGTCCCCTCTGAACGGTATATTATATGAAACTTTAAGTCTCGTTCAGGTAGTGTGTAAGTCAAAAATTCGATGGGACTCGCATCCGTCGTCCTCGCGCGGTCTTTCGTCCCGATATCCAGAAGCAGAGTTTGAAAAACTCTAGCGACGGCACGGGTGTCCGACTCACGACAACGAGGATAGACAGCCGGTCCCCTCTGAACGGTATATTATATATGCGATGATAGACGACAAACTGGATGAAACTTTAAGTCTCGTTCAGGTAGTGTGTAAATAAAAAATTCGATGGGACTCGCATCCGTCGTCCTCGCGCGGTCTTTCGTCCCGATATCCAGAAGCAGAGTTTGAAAAACTCTAGCGACGGCACGGGTGTCCGACTCACGACAACGAGGAAAGACAGCCGGTCCCCTCTGAACGGTATATTATATGAAACTTTAAGTCTCGTTCAGGTAGTGTGTAAGTCAAAAATTCGATGGGACTCGCATCCGTCGTCCTCGCGCGGTCTTTCGTCCCGATATCCAGAAGCAGAGTTTGAAAAACTCTAGCGACGGCACGGGTGTCCGACTCACGACAACGAGGATAGACAGCCGGTCCCCTCTGAACGGTATATAATATGAAACTTTAAGTCTCGTTCAGGTAGTGTGTAAGTCAAAAATTCGATGGGACTCGCATCCGTCGTCCTCGCGCGGTCTTTCGTCCCGATATCCAGAAGCAGAGTTTGAAAAACTCTAGCGACGGCACGGGTGTCCGACTCACGACAACGAGGATAGACAGCCGGTCCCCTCTGAACGGTATATAATATACATTATGCGACGGTAGACGATCAACTAGACGAAACTTTAGTCTCGTTCAGGTGGTGTAAAAAAAATTCGATGGGATACGCACGCACGGCTGTCGTCGTCCTCGAGCGGTCTTTCGTCCCAATATCCAGAAGCAGAGTTTGAAAAACTCTAGCGACGGCACGGGTGTCCGACTCACGACATCGAGGCTTCGAAGCCGGCGGCGTTCCCCTCTGA
>NW_026099506.1:2500-15000 GCF_024542735.1 Bombus huntii
GATCTTAGACACACGCTAGTTCGCACACGCGTTACATATATAATATGTAAGATTTCCGACGAACGTGGCTTTTCGGGAGCCAGGCGCGCGGGCAGAGAGATACACGACGACGGGGAAAATTCGTCCCGATACGAGTACGTGTACTCTCCGATCTCCGCGCGACGCTGGGGATCATACCTCCCTAAGTCGTCAGAGCGCTCGAAGAAATCTCGCGTGTGCGTTCCCGGATCTACGGCTGATACTTTCGGGGCTTGTAAAAAAGCACAGAGCGTGTAAAACGCAACGACGACCCATCGATGCGACGGTCCTCGTTGTTGTCAGTCGCTTTCGCGAAGAGACGGAGTGGGCATTCGATCCCTGGGGCTGTACGAGAGTCTTAAGAAAAGACGGTAGATTATGGCAAAGTTTCGCACGCCATCGAGTTTAGGTTTTTTTTTTGGTTCTCTCTTCTCTCCTCTCTCGACCGAGTTCCCATATTTGCTTTCTCTCTCAGTCTCGCCAAATATAATATTCTTTTAAGACGACGTCGGGGGCGCGGACCTTCGTGCGTCGAACACCGGCAAACGTAGCATATATCGCCTGATATGAAAAAAAAATCGGTCACGAGGAGAACACTACGAGTATATACGTTCGATAACCGATACACGAAGCGGTGCATAAGCGGGCGGTCGCCCTCGTAAGGACGACTCACGACGCCGCGAGCACTCACGCAGGTCCGTGACCGGTTCTCTCCGCTCTTATTCGTATCCCTTCGTATACCTTCGTCCGACTCTGAAACGTTCTCTTATAATTTTTAAGAAGAACGACGGCGGGTTGTCAAGGCAAGAAGGGACAGAGAGAGACAGAGGTAGAGTTTCGTAGTCTCCCGTGAACACGATAGATTATATATCGAGCATGCGTACGACTTGCACGGTCTCTGCACGACCGCGACGAACGCCGACGAGCGTCCAACAATCGCTCGTACGTCGCGTATGTTCTCTCCGTCCGCTCTTATTCGTATCCTCGTTCTTGTACCTTCGTCCGACTCTGAAACGTTCTCTTATATAAAGAAGAACGACGGCGGGTTGTTAAGGCAAGAAGGGACAGAGAGAGACAGATACGGAGAGTAACGATACGCAACGCAAGCAGTCTTAGGTTTACGTGAGCAACCCTCAGCCAGGCGTGGTCCAGGAATTGTATCCGTGGACCGCAATGTGCGTTCGAAATGTCGATGTTCATGTGTCCTGCAGTTCACACGTTGACGCGCAATTAGCTGCGTTCTTCATCGACCCACGAGCCAAGTGATCCACCGTTCAGGGTAATCTTTTATAAATTTACAACAGTTCAATACTCAAATGTACTCTTCTCGGTTCTAGCGAAGCCGAGTTCCGTCACGTTCGACCAACGGGAATCGAACGCGCAGAAGTCGCCATAGGATTGACGACACAAAAACGTTCGAAAAAAAAAGAAAACGACGAACGCGCGAAGATACGCGCGTTCGCCGGCCGGGCGTAAAGTACATTATGATATATAACAACCATCGAGATCGAAGCTCCGTTCGTCAGGAAACGACGGGGATATATACACCCGATTCTGAATCCTCTGTACAGCACACGATCTCGCGAACGAGTAAGCACGGTGGCTAGCCCATGTTATATATGTGTTTGATTCTACTCTCTCGTCCAATTATTCAAGAAACAGCGCGCGTGCATCTCTCCATCGTTCGGGTGATAGTAAAGATTCGATGGGATTCGCGCGGCCGTCCGCCTCGAGCGGTCTTTCGTCCCAATATCCAGAAGCAGAGTTTGAAAAACTCTAGCGACGGCACGGGTGTCCGACTCACGACATCGAGGTTTCGAAGCCGGCGATCCCCTCCGAACGGATGGCGACCACGCGACCGACTGAAAGCATGAAAAATCGACGAAAGATAGAACACATCTCCGTTCGGGTGGTGTTTTTTTTTTTAAAAAAAAAAAAAACAAAAATTCGATGGGACTCGCAGCCATCGTCCTCGCGCGGTCTTTCGTCCCGATATCCAGAAGCAGAGTTTGAAAAACTCTAGCGACGGCACGGGTGTCCGACTCACGACAACGAGGATAGACAGCCGGTCCCCTCCGAACGGGTTATGCGACGATAAACTCGATGAAACTTTAGTCTCGTTCAGGTAGTGTGTGTCTTGTAAATCAAAAATTCGATGGGACTCGCATCCATCGTCCTCGCGCGGTCTTTCGTCCCAACATCCAGAAGCAGAGTTTGAAAAACTCTAGCGACGGCACGGGTGTCCGACTCACGACAACGAGGATAGACAGCCGGTCCCCTCTGAACGGTATATTATATATGAGATGATAGACGACAAACTGGATGAAACTTTAAGTCTCGTTCAGGTAGTGTGTAAATCAAAAATTCGATGGGACTCGCATCCGTCGTCCTCGCGCGGTCTTTCGTCCCGATATCCAGAAGCAGAGTTTGAAAAACTCTAGCGACGGCACGGGTCTCCGACTCACGACAACGAGGAAAGACAGCCGGTCCCCTCTGAACGGTATATTATATGAAACTTTAAGTCTCGTTCAGGTAGTGTTTAAATAAAAAATTCGATGGGACTCGCATCCGTCGTCCTCGCGCGGTCTTTCGTCCCGATATCCAGAAGCAGAGTTTGAAAAACTCTAGCGACGGCACGGGTGTCCGACTCACGACAACGAGGAAAGACAGCCGGTCCCCTCTGAACGGTATATTATATGAAACTTTAAGTCTCGTTCAGGTAGTGTTTAAATAAAAAATTCGATGGGACTCGCATCCGTCGTCCTCGCGCGGTCTTTCGTCCCGATATCCAGAAGCAGAGTTTGAAAAACTCTAGCGACGGCACGGGTGTCCGACTCACGACAACGAGGAAAGACAGCCGGTCCCCTCTGAACGGTATATTATATGAAACTTTAAGTCTCGTTCAGGTAGTGTGTAAGTCAAAAATTCGATGGGACTCGCATCCGTCGTCCTCGCGCGGTCTTTCGTCCCGATATCCAGAAGCAGAGTTTGAAAAACTCTAGCGACGGCACGGGTGTCCGACTCACGACAACGAGGATAGACAGCCGGTCCCCTCTGAACGGTATATAATATGAAACTTTAAGTCTCGTTCAGGTAGTGTGTAAGTCAAAAATTCGATGGGACTCGCATCCGTCGTCCTCGCGCGGTCTTTCGTCCCGATATCCAGAAGCAGAGTTTGAAAAACTCTAGCGACGGCACGGGTGTCCGACTCACGACAACGAGGATAGACAGCCGGTCCCCTGAACGGTATATAATATACATTATGCGACGGTAGACGATCAACTAGACGAAACTTTAGTCTCGTTCAGGTGGTGTAAAAAAAATTCGATGGGATACGCACGCACGGCTGTCGTCGTCCTCGAGCGGTCTTTCGTCCCAATATCCAGAAGCAGAGTTTGAAAAACTCTAGCGACGGCACGGGTGTCCGACTCACGACATCGAGGCTTCGAAGCCGGCGGCGTTCCCCTCTGAACGAACTTCGGCTAGACTAGTTACGAATCGTTGCTACACATCGTCTTCATCGTCGTCGTCGTCGACATCGACATCATCATCATATCATCATCATCATCATCATCATCATCGGTCATCGTCGCATAGCGGGCCAACATCCACGCGATGCGTCTTCGTTCTAGGTTACCCGATCCACGAGTATGTTACACGTGGTTTCGTTATTTCGAACGAAACGACATACGAAGAGCACACGCCCTTTGGGTAGGAAGCACGTTTCGAGAACGACGAGAGTTTCGATGAAAGAGACGAGAGAAGTCGACGCAGAAGGTATCCATGGATCTTCGAAGAGAACCTTCGAAGATGTATATCGGTATCCTTTCGCTCTGCGCGACTCGCTACAAGTTCTTTCGCTCTCGTCGACTCGTTCTAGACGCTTCGTTCGATCCCAAAGAGGAGTCTTCGATATGTCCCGTTGCTAGGAGGAGAACAAACGCAACACAGACCACGAAACATAGAAGAGAATAGGCGAGCATGATCACTCCGACACGAGGCACTTTAGAGATTTTCTTATTAGTTTGCATGGACTTTTATATTTCGTTTGTACGGTTTCCACGATGCAAATACGAAATACGAGATCGTGACGGCGGGTCTTTCTGTGTACGGCCTCTCGCAGGCGCCACGACTGCATTTCTCTTTACACCTGGTTTCCATCGTAATTTTTTCGTTTGATATCGAGCCTTAACTTTTGTTGGCTCTTTCGAAGCTAGAGTTCCCTTTTATTAGAATTTCATATATATATATATATATATATGTTATATGTTTTATTCGGAGACGGCGGGTCTTTCTGTTTACGACCTCACGCAGGCGCCTCGAATAAGTTTCATTCGCATTTCGTTTTTATACTTGTATATATATATCTCTTCATCCCGATGATCGAGAGAGAGTGCCACCTTCTCTTCGTATAATTCCGTAGCTGGAGGGTCGTCTCCTCCTTAAGAATATTTCTATTCGTGCCAACGGAGGTTGCCAAGCTCCCTGGCGTTTTCGTTTGTTAAAGTATATAGCTTGTTAATACGTCGTATATACTTTCGTCGATACAGGAGGAGTACGGCTCCTTACCGACCATTGTGATATATATTTCATAGTTTTTATATGTGTTCAAGTCAAATTCTTTTGGTATCGTATCGTTAATGATCCTTCCGCAGGTTCACCTACGGAAACCTTGTTACGACTTTTACTTCCTCTAAATGATCAAGTTTGGTCATCTTCCCGGTAACATCGGCAATGCTTATCACATTGGCCGCGCACCAGTCCGAAGACCTCACTAAATCATTCAATCGGTAGTAGCGACGGGCGGTGTGTACAAAGGGCAGGGACGTAATCAACGCGAGCTTATGACTCGCGCTTACTGGGAATTCCTCGTTCATGGGGAATAATTGCAAGCCCCAATCCCTAGCACGAAGGAGGTTCAGCGGGTTACCCGGGCCTTTCGGCCAGGGAAAACACGCTGATTCCTTCAGTGTAGCGCGCGTGCGGCCCAGAACATCTAAGGGCATCACAGACCTGTTATTGCTCAATCTCGTGCGGCTAGAAGCCGCCTGTTCCTCTAAGAAGATTTGTTTGTACGTTGGTAGTAAAAACCCACCGACCGAAGCCGGGGGCCTTCGAGATACCATAAGTTACGTCTATTTAGCAGGCTAGAGTCTCGTTCGTTATCGGAATTAACCAGACAAATCGCTCCACCAACTAAGAACGGCCATGCACCACCACCCACCGAATCAAGAAAGAGCTATCAATCTGTCAATCCTTCCGGTGTCCGGGCCTGGTGAGGTTTCCCGTGTTGAGTCAAATTAAGCCGCAGGCTCCACTCCTGGTGGTGCCCTTCCGTCAATTCCTTTAAGTTTCAGCTTTGCAACCATACTTCCCCCGGAACCCAAAAGCTTTGGTTTCCCGGAAGCTGCCCGCCGAGTCATCGGAGGAACTTCGGCGGATCGCTGGCTGGCATCGTTTATGGTTAGAACTAGGGCGGTATCTGATCGCCTTCGAACCTCTAACTTTCGTTCTTGATTAATGAAAACATTTTTGGCAAATGCTTTCGCTTCTGTCCGTCTTGCGACGATCCAAGAATTTCACCTCTAACGTCGCAATACGAATGCCCCCATCTGTCCCTATTAATCATTACCTCGGGGCTCCGAAAACCAACAAAATAGAACCGAGGTCCTATTCCATTATTCCATGCACACAGTATTCAGGCGAAGGTAGCCTGCTTTAAGCACTCTAATTTGTTCAAAGTAAACGTATCGGCCCACCTCGACACTCAGTGAAGAGCACCGCGATGGGATATTAGTTGGACCGCCCGCGAGGAGCTAAGCCCACCGATAGGACGTACCACATAATGCCAGTTAAACACCGCGAGCGGTGAACCGACACTGTGACACACAGATTCAACTACGAGCTTTTTAACCGCAACAACTTTAATATACGCTATTGGAGCTGGAATTACCGCGGCTGCTGGCACCAGACTTGCCCTCCAATTGGTCCTCGTTAAAGGATTTAAAGTGTACTCATTCCGATTACGGGGCCTCGGATGAGTCCCGTATCGTTATTTTTCGTCACTACCTCCCCGTGCCGGGAGTGGGTAATTTGCGCGCCTGCTGCCTTCCTTGGATGTGGTAGCTGTTTCTCAGGCTCCCTCTCCGGAATCGAACCCTGATTCCCCGTTACCCGTTACAACCATGGTAGGCGCAGAACCTACCATCGACAGTTGATAAGGCAGACATTTGAAAGATGCGTCGCCGGTGCTAGATGACCATAGCGATCAGCACAAAGTTATTCAGAGTCACCAAAACAAACGATGGACGGACAGACGAGCCATCCGCCACCGATTGGTTTTGATCTAATAAAAGCATTCCTACCATCTCTGGTCGGAATCTGTTTGCATGTATTAGCTCTAGAATTACCACAGTTATCCAAGTAAATGTAGGTATGATCTAAGAAACCATAACTGATTTAATGAGCCATTCGCGGTTTCACCTTAATGCGGCATGTACTGAGACATGCATGGCTTAATCTTTGAGACAAGCATATGACTACTGGCAGGATCAACCAGGGATCTTATTCGTATAACAATTCTTATAAATTTCGTTTAAGTTCTCTTCGTGTCGTAGGTGGGACGTAAGCACCGTACGACGAGACTTTTCGTTCTTAAGATAGATATATCTATAAAATATATCTCCTAGCGACGTTCGAGATACACCCATAGTTCAGTAATAATCTTCGAACGCCGCTCGCAGCCACTTTGTAATTCTCAACTCCACCTCCTCTCTTCTCTCTCTCTCTCTCTCTCATAGTCTTATATAAAATGTTTAGAATCGTACTTCTAAAGGAACATTTCCATAATGCTGTCTTCGTGTAAAAAGACTTATTAGAATATCTTAGCGGTAAAGCACGTATACGCACCTCACGCTGAACGAACAAGCGCGTATCCCAGTGCGTCGCGCTGGACATACCGTAAGAATATTCTTTCAATCGGTAGAACATTTTCGGCAGAAGACATACTACGCAAAGATAGTACGCTCCTACCGCCTCATCGGATACTTCTGCGAAAGCAGAAGTTTTTATAGAAAGCAGACGGTTATACTCTTTTGAATGAATCGATGCTCAGTTAGTACAAGCACACACGCATCTAACAATTTTTGTTAGAATACGTACACACAGGTCACCAGCTTCCCGACTCAGGGGAACCTTGCCACGATATTTGGTCATTACGTCCAGGACAGCGACCCGCGGCGCAGCAGTGTAGAGAAAAAACCAGAACGAGAACGGAGGAACAGTCGAGAAATAGCGTAAAATACACTAAGACTCGAGGAGCGGTGACTGAATTCTCAACCGAGGCCGTAGAATAGCCACGCGCTCAACGCTGTTCCGACCGAACCGTCCGGCTCGACGTCTCTCTTATAGATACGAAAGCGCCAGCCGGAAGGCCGGCGCCGGCCGGGCTAGCGGCCGCGCGCTTACGGTGCAAAACCTCCGTAGCAACGTACCGTTCGGAAGGGACGCTGGAACTTAGTCTCGCGAACGCTCGATCACTACTATACAAAGCCAATATCCAACCATCGAAATACATTACCAGACGTTTTATTAACATAATAGAAATGCATTTTTACCAAAAAATTAATTTTTTTTTTCACCGAAAAATTGCATCAGTAAACATACTCTTTTATCGAATACGGACAAAAAATAAGTTTATAATCAATTACAATACGTTAAAATAAGTAGAAATATGCAAAAAAATATATACCTTGTAACGTTAATTAACGAAAAAATTAGAAAAATATCCCAGTCGTGTCAGTTCGACGAACGCTAATTTTTTGAAAAAATCGATAAAAATGTTTAATCCCGACGTATTTAATAGAGATAGAACGATTCCCGTAAAAAAATTCATACCTTGTAACGCTTTTAAACGAATAAACTCGAAAAAACTTTTTCGCCCTCGGAATTTTTCTAAGTCCCAACGTACCGGCTCGGAATTTTTCTATGTTCCAACGACCGGTCGTGTCGGTCCAAACGTTTTTATATCCGTCTGCCGACGATATAAACGCTTAATCCCGACGTATTTTATCGAGTTATAACGATTTCTTGAAAAATATTCGTACGTTATAACGCTTTTTAACGAATTAATCGAAAAAGAGTGTTCGGTCCGAAAATTTTCTAAGTACGAACGACCGGCCGCATAGGTCCGTTTTTAAAAATCGTTCTCGGACGGAAATAAACCATTAATCCCGACGTATTTCGTCGAGTTACGTCGATTTATGCAAAAAAATTCATACCTTGTAACGCTTTTTAACGAATAAACTCGAAAAAACTTTTTCGCCCTCGGAATTTTTCTAAGTCCCAACGTACCGGCTCGGAATTTTTCTATGTTCCAACGACCGGTCGTGTCGGTCCAAACGTTTTTATATCCGTCTGCCGACGATATAAACGCTTAATCCCGACGTATTTTATCGAGTTATAACGATTTCTTGAAAAATATTCGTACGTTATAACGCTTTTTAACGAATTAATCGAAAAAGAGTGTTCGGTCCGAAAATTTTCTAAGTACGAACGACCGGCCGCATAGGTCCGTTTTTAAAAATCGTTCTCGGACGGAAATAAACCATTAATCCCGACGTATTTCGTCGAGTTACGTCGATTTATGCAAAAAAATTCATACCTTGTAACGCTTTTTAACGAATAAACTCGAAAAAACTTTTTCGCGCTCGGAATTTTTCTAAGTCCCAACGTACCGGCTCGGAATTTTTCTATGTTCCAACGACCGGTCGTGTCGGTCCAAACGTTTTTATATCCGTCTGCCGACGATATAAACGCTTAATCCCGACGTATTTTATCGAGTTATAACGATTTCTTGAAAAATATTCGTACGTTATAACGCTTTTTAACGAATTAATCGAAAAAGAGTGTTCGGTCCGAAAATTTTCTAAGTACGAACGACCGGCCGCATAGGTCCGTTTTTAAAAATCGTTCTCGGACGGAAATAAACCATTAATCCCGACGTATTTCGTCGAGTTACGTCGATTTATGCAAAAAAATTCATACCTTGTAACGCTTTTTAACGAATAAACTCGAAAAAACTTTTTCGCGCTCGGAATTTTTCTAAGTCCCAACGTACCGGCTCGGAATTTTTCTATGTTCCAACGACCGGTCGTGTCGGTCCAAACGTTTTTATATCCGTCTGCCGACGATATAAACGCTTAATCCCGACGTATTTTATCGAGTTATAACGATTTCTTGAAAAATATTCGTACGTTATAACGCTTTTTAACGAATTAATCGAAAAAGAGTGTTCGGTCCGAAAATTTTCTAAGTACGAACGACCGGCCGCATAGGTCCGTTTTTAAAAATCGTTCTCGGACGGAAATAAACCATTAATCCCGACGTATTTCGTCGAGTTACGTCGATTTATGCAAAAAAATTCATACCTTGTAACGCTTTTTAACGAATAAACTCGAAAAAACTTTTTCGCCCTCGGAATTTTTCTAAGTCCCAACGTACCGGCTCGGAATTTTTCTATGTTCCAACGACCGGTCGTGTCGGTCCAAACGTTTTTATATCCGTCTGCCGACGATATAAACGCTTAATCCCGACGTATTTTATCGAGTTATAACGATTTCTTGAAAAATATTCGTACGTTATAACGCTTTTTAACGAATTAATCGAAAAAGAGTGTTCGGTCCGAAAATTTTCTAAGTACGAACGACCGGCCGCATAGGTCCGTTTTTAAAAATCGTTCTCGGACGGAAATAAACCATTAATCCCGACGTATTTCGTCGAGTTACGTCGATTTATGCAAAAAAATTCATACCTTGTAACGCTTTTTAACGAATAAACTCGAAAAAACTTTTTCGCGCTCGGAATTTTTCTAAGTCCCAACGTACCGGCTCGGAATTTTTCTATGTTCCAACGACCGGTCGTGTCGGTCCAAACGTTTTTATATCCGTCTGCCGACGATATAAACGCTTAATCCCGACGTATTTTATCGAGTTATAACGATTTCTTGAAAAATATTCGTACGTTATAACGCTTTTTAACGAATTAATCGAAAAAGAGTGTTCGGTCCGAAAATTTTCTAAGTACGAACGACCGGCCGCATAGGTCCGTTTTTAAAAATCGTTCTCGGACGGAAATAAACCATTAATCCCGACGTATTTCGTCGAGTTACGTCGATTTATGCAAAAAAATTCATACCTTGTAACGCTTTTTAACGAATAAACTCGAAAAAACTTTTTCGCGCTCGGAATTTTTCTAAGTCCCAACGTACCGGCTCGGAATTTTTCTATGTTCCAACGACCGGTCGTGTCGGTCCAAACGTTTTTATATCCGTCTGCCGACGATATAAACGCTTAATCCCGACGTATTTTATCGAGTTATAACGATTTCTTGAAAAATATTCGTACGTTATAACGCTTTTTAACGAATTAATCGAAAAAGAGTGTTCGGTCCGAAAATTTTCTAAGTACGAACGACCGGCCGCATAGGTCCGTTTTTAAAAATCGTTCTCGGACGGAAATAAACCATTAATCCCGACGTATTTCGTCGAGTTACGTCGATTTATGCAAAAAAATTCATACCTTGTAACGCTTTTTAACGAATAAACTCGAAAAAACTTTTTCGCGCTCGGAATTTTTCTAAGTCCCAACGTACCGGCTCGGAATTTTTCTATGTTCCAACGACCGGTCGTGTCGGTCCAAACGTTTTTATATCCGTCTGCCGACGATATAAACGCTTAATCCCGACGTATTTTATCGAGTTATAACGATTTCTTGAAAAATATTCGTACGTTATAACGCTTTTTAACGAATTAATCGAAAAAGAGTGTTCGGTCCGAAAATTTTCTAAGTACGAACGACCGGCCGCATAGGTCCGTTTTTAAAAATCGTTCTCGGACGGAAATAAACCATTAATCCCGACGTATTTCGTCGAGTTACGTCGATTTATGCAAAAAAATTCATACCTTGTAACGCTTTTTAACGAATAAACTCGAAAAAACTTTTTCGCCCTCGGAATTTTTCTAAGTCCCAACGTACCGGCTCGGAATTTTTCTATGTTCCAACGACCGGTCGTGTCGGTCCAAACGTTTTTATATCCGTCTGCCGACGATATAAACGCTTAATCCCGACGTATTTTATCGAGTTATAACGATTTCTTGAAAAATATTCGTACGTTATAACGCTTTTTAACGAATTAATCGAAAAAGAGTGTTCGGTCCGAAAATTTTCTAAGTACGAACGACCGGCCGCATAGGTCCGTTTTTAAAAATCGTTCTCGGACGGAAATAAACCATTAATCCCGACGTATTTCGTCGAGTTACGTCGATTTATGCAAAAAAATTCATACCTTGTAACGCTTTTTAACGAATAAACTCGAAAAAACTTTTTCGCGCTCGGAATTTTTCTAAGTCCCAACGTACCGGCTCGGAATTTTTCTATGTTCCAACGACCGGTCGTGTCGGTCCAAACGTTTTTATATCCGTCTGCCGACGATATAAACGCTTAATCCCGACGTATTTTATCGAGTTATAACGATTTCTTGAAAAATATTCGTACCTTCTAACACTTTTTAACGAGTTATTTGGAGGGGATCTTTCGGCCTTTTCGTAGCGGTGCGAAAAAATTCTAAGTTCCAACGTCCCGGTCACGTTGGTCCGGAGGATGAAATTTTTTAAAAAAATAAAGTGAAATCGTTACGTTCGACTAGATTTCGTCGATACGTAACGATTTCACACAAAATTTCGATACGTTATAACGCTTTTTGGCGAGTTATTTCGAGTTGAACATTCGGTACTTTCGTAACGGGGCGAAAAAATTCTAAGTTCCAACGTCCCGGTCACGTTGGTCCGGAGGATGAAATTTTTTAAAAAAATAAAGTGAAATCGCTACTTTCGACTAGATTTCGTCGAAACGTAACGATTTCACGCAAAATTTCGATACGTTATAACGCTTTTTGGCGAGTTATTTCGAGTTGAACTTTCGGTACTTTCGTAACGGTGCGAAAAAATTCTAAGTTCCAACGTCCCGGTCACGTTGGTCCGGAGGATGAAATTTTTTAAAAAAATAAAGTGAAATCGCTACTTTCGACTAGATTTCGTCGAAACGTAACGATTTCACGCAAAATTTCGATACGTTATAACGCTTTTTGGCGAGTTATTTCGAGTTGAACTTTCGGTACTTTCGTAACGGTGCGAAAAAATTCTAAGTTCCAACGTCCCGGTCACGTTGGTCCGGAGGATGAAATTTTTTAAAAAAATAAAGTGAAATCGCTACTTTCGACTAGATTTCGTCGATACGTAACGATTTCACGCAAAATTTCGATACGTTATAACGCTTTTTAGCGAGTTATTTCGAGTTGAACTTTCGGTACTTTCGTAACGGTGCGAAAAAATTCTAAGTTCCAACGTCCCGGTCACGTTGGTCCGGAGGATGAAATTTTTTAAAAAAATAAAGTGAAATCGCTACTTTCGACTAGATTTCGTCGAT
>NW_026099506.1:22500-26787 GCF_024542735.1 Bombus huntii
GGAAAATTCGTCCCGATACGAGTACGTGTACTCTCCGATCTCCGCGCGACGCTGGGGATCATACCTCCCTAAGTCGTCAGAGCGCTCGAAGAAATCTCGCGTGTGCGTTCCCGGATCTACGGCTGATACTTTCGGGGCTTGTAAAAAAGCACAGAGCGTGTAAAACGCAACGACGACCCATCGATGCGACGGTCCTCGTTGTTGTCAGTCGCTTTCGCGAAGAGACGGAGTGGGCATTCGATCCCTGGGGCTGTACGAGAGTCTTAAGAAAAGACGGTAGATTATGGCAAAGTTTCGCACGCCATCGAGTTTAGGTTTTTTTTTTGGTTCTCTCTTCTCTCCTCTCTCGACCGAGTTCCCATATTTGCTTTCTCTCTCAGTCTCGCCAAATATAATATTCTTTTAAGACGACGTCGGGGGCGCGGACCTTCGTGCGTCGAACACCGGCAAACGTAGCATATATCGCCTGATATGAAAAAAAAATCGGTCACGAGGAGAACACTACGAGTATATACGTTCGATAACCGATACACGAAGCGGTGCATAAGCGGGCGGTCGCCCTCGTAAGGACGACTCACGACGCCGCGAGCACTCACGCAGGTCCGTGACCGGTTCTCTCCGCTCTTATTCGTATCCCTTCGTATACCTTCGTCCGACTCTGAAACGTTCTCTTATAATTTTTAAGAAGAACGACGGCGGGTTGTCAAGGCAAGAAGGGACAGAGAGAGACAGAGGTAGAGTTTCGTAGTCTCCCGTGAACACGATAGATTATATATCGAGCATGCGTACGACTTGCACGGTCTCTGCACGACCGCGACGAACGCCGACGAGCGTCCAACAATCGCTCGTACGTCGCGTATGTTCTCTCCGTCCGCTCTTATTCGTATCCTCGTTCTTGTACCTTCGTCCGACTCTGAAACGTTCTCTTATATAAAGAAGAACGACGGCGGGTTGTTAAGGCAAGAAGGGACAGAGAGAGACAGATACGGAGAGTAACGATACGCAACGCAAGCAGTCTTAGGTTTACGTGAGCAACCCTCAGCCAGGCGTGGTCCAGGAATTGTATCCGTGGACCGCAATGTGCGTTCGAAATGTCGATGTTCATGTGTCCTGCAGTTCACACGTTGACGCGCAATTAGCTGCGTTCTTCATCGACCCACGAGCCAAGTGATCCACCGTTCAGGGTAATCTTTTATAAATTTACAACAGTTCAATACTCAAATGTACTCTTCTCGGTTCTAGCGAAGCCGAGTTCCGTCACGTTCGACCAACGGGAATCGAACGCGCAGAAGTCGCCATAGGATTGACGACACAAAAACGTTCGAAAAAAAAAGAAAACGACGAACGCGCGAAGATACGCGCGTTCGCCGGCCGGGCGTAAAGTACATTATGATATATAACAACCATCGAGATCGAAGCTCCGTTCGTCAGGAAACGACGGGGATATATACACCCGATTCTGAATCCTCTGTACAGCACACGATCTCGCGAACGAGTAAGCACGGTGGCTAGCCCATGTTATATATGTGTTTGATTCTACTCTCTCGTCCAATTATTCAAGAAACAGCGCGCGTGCATCTCTCCATCGTTCGGGTGATAGTAAAGATTCGATGGGATTCGCGCGGCCGTCCGCCTCGAGCGGTCTTTCGTCCCAATATCCAGAAGCAGAGTTTGAAAAACTCTAGCGACGGCACGGGTGTCCGACTCACGACATCGAGGTTTCGAAGCCGGCGATCCCCTCCGAACGGATGGCGACCACGCGACCGACTGAAAGCATGAAAAATCGACGAAAGATAGAACACATCTCCGTTCGGGTGGTGTTTTTTTTTTTAAAAAAAAAAAAAACAAAAATTCGATGGGACTCGCAGCCATCGTCCTCGCGCGGTCTTTCGTCCCGATATCCAGAAGCAGAGTTTGAAAAACTCTAGCGACGGCACGGGTGTCCGACTCACGACAACGAGGATAGACAGCCGGTCCCCTCCGAACGGGTTATGCGACGATAAACTCGATGAAACTTTAGTCTCGTTCAGGTAGTGTGTGTCTTGTAAATCAAAAATTCGATGGGACTCGCATCCATCGTCCTCGCGCGGTCTTTCGTCCCAACATCCAGAAGCAGAGTTTGAAAAACTCTAGCGACGGCACGGGTGTCCGACTCACGACAACGAGGATAGACAGCCGGTCCCCTCTGAACGGTATATTATATATGAGATGATAGACGACAAACTGGATGAAACTTTAAGTCTCGTTCAGGTAGTGTGTAAATCAAAAATTCGATGGGACTCGCATCCGTCGTCCTCGCGCGGTCTTTCGTCCCGATATCCAGAAGCAGAGTTTGAAAAACTCTAGCGACGGCACGGGTCTCCGACTCACGACAACGAGGAAAGACAGCCGGTCCCCTCTGAACGGTATATTATATGAAACTTTAAGTCTCGTTCAGGTAGTGTTTAAATAAAAAATTCGATGGGACTCGCATCCGTCGTCCTCGCGCGGTCTTTCGTCCCGATATCCAGAAGCAGAGTTTGAAAAACTCTAGCGACGGCACGGGTGTCCGACTCACGACAACGAGGAAAGACAGCCGGTCCCCTCTGAACGGTATATTATATGAAACTTTAAGTCTCGTTCAGGTAGTGTTTAAATAAAAAATTCGATGGGACTCGCATCCGTCGTCCTCGCGCGGTCTTTCGTCCCGATATCCAGAAGCAGAGTTTGAAAAACTCTAGCGACGGCACGGGTGTCCGACTCACGACAACGAGGAAAGACAGCCGGTCCCCTCTGAACGGTATATTATATGAAACTTTAAGTCTCGTTCAGGTAGTGTGTAAGTCAAAAATTCGATGGGACTCGCATCCGTCGTCCTCGCGCGGTCTTTCGTCCCGATATCCAGAAGCAGAGTTTGAAAAACTCTAGCGACGGCACGGGTGTCCGACTCACGACAACGAGGATAGACAGCCGGTCCCCTCTGAACGGTATATAATATGAAACTTTAAGTCTCGTTCAGGTAGTGTGTAAGTCAAAAATTCGATGGGACTCGCATCCGTCGTCCTCGCGCGGTCTTTCGTCCCGATATCCAGAAGCAGAGTTTGAAAAACTCTAGCGACGGCACGGGTGTCCGACTCACGACAACGAGGATAGACAGCCGGTCCCCTCTGAACGGTATATAATATACATTATGCGACGGTAGACGATCAACTAGACGAAACTTTAGTCTCGTTCAGGTGGTGTAAAAAAAATTCGATGGGATACGCACGCACGGCTGTCGTCGTCCTCGAGCGGTCTTTCGTCCCAATATCCAGAAGCAGAGTTTGAAAAACTCTAGCGACGGCACGGGTGTCCGACTCACGACATCGAGGCTTCGAAGCCGGCGGCGTTCCCCTCTGAACGAACTTCGGCTAGACTAGTTACGAATCGTTGCTACACATCGTCTTCATCGTCGTCGTCGTCGACATCGACATCATCATCATATCATCATCATCATCATCATCATCATCGGTCATCGTCGCATAGCGGGCCAACATCCACGCGATGCGTCTTCGTTCTAGGTTACCCGATCCACGAGTATGTTACACGTGGTTTCGTTATTTCGAACGAAACGACATACGAAGAGCACACGCCCTTTGGGTAGGAAGCACGTTTCGAGAACGACGAGAGTTTCGATGAAAGAGACGAGAGAAGTCGACGCAGAAGGTATCCATGGATCTTCGAAGAGAACCTTCGAAGATGTATATCGGTATCCTTTCGCTCTGCGCGACTCGCTACAAGTTCTTTCGCTCTCGTCGACTCGTTCTAGACGCTTCGTTCGATCCCAAAGAGGAGTCTTCGATATGTCCCGTTGCTAGGAGGAGAACAAACGCAACACAGACCACGAAACATAGAAGAGAATAGGCGAGCATGATCACTCCGACACGAGGCACTTTAGAGATTTTCTTATTAGTTTGCATGGACTTTTATATTTCGTTTGTACGGTTTCCACGATGCAAATACGAAATACGAGATCGTGACGGCGGGTCTTTCTGTGTACGGCCTCTCGCAGGCGCCACGACTGCATTTCTCTTTACACCTGGTTTCCATCGTAATTTTTTCGTTTGATATCGAGCCTTAACTTTTGTTGGCTCTTTCGAAGCTAGAGTTCCCTTTTATTAGAATTTCATATATATATATATATATTATATGTTATATGTTTTATTCGGAGACGGCGGGTCTTTCTGTTTACGACCTCACGCAGGCGCCTCGAATAAGTTTCATTCGCATTTCGTTTTTATACTTGTATATATATATCTCTTCATCCCG
>NW_026099507.1:7500-10000 GCF_024542735.1 Bombus huntii
TCTTATAATTTTTAAGAAGAACGACGGCGGGTTGTCAAGGCAAGAAGGGACAGAGAGAGACAGAGGTAGAGTTTCGTAGTCTCCCGTGAACACGATAGATTATATATCGAGCATGCGTACGACTTGCACGGTCTCTGCACGACCGCGACGAACGCCGACGAGCGTCCAACAATCGCTCGTACGTCGCGTATGTTCTCTCCGTCCGCTCTTATTCGTATCCTCGTTCTTGTACCTTCGTCCGACTCTGAAACGTTCTCTTATATAAAGAAGAACGACGGCGGGTTGTTAAGGCAAGAAGGGACAGAGAGAGACAGATACGGAGAGTAACGATACGCAACGCAAGCAGTCTTAGGTTTACGTGAGCAACCCTCAGCCAGGCGTGGTCCAGGAATTGTATCCGTGGACCGCAATGTGCGTTCGAAATGTCGATGTTCATGTGTCCTGCAGTTCACACGTTGACGCGCAATTAGCTGCGTTCTTCATCGACCCACGAGCCAAGTGATCCACCGTTCAGGGTAATCTTTTATAAATTTACAACAGTTCAATACTCAAATGTACTCTTCTCGGTTCTAGCGAAGCCGAGTTCCGTCACGTTCGACCAACGGGAATCGAACGCGCAGAAGTCGCCATAGGATTGACGACACAAAAACGTTCGAAAAAAAAAGAAAACGACGAACGCGCGAAGATACGCGCGTTCGCCGGCCGGGCGTAAAGTACATTATGATATATAACAACCATCGAGATCGAAGCTCCGTTCGTCAGGAAACGACGGGGATATATACACCCGATTCTGAATCCTCTGTACAGCACACGATCTCGCGAACGAGTAAGCACGGTGGCTAGCCCATGTTATATATGTGTTTGATTCTACTCTCTCGTCCAATTATTCAAGAAACAGCGCGCGTGCATCTCTCCATCGTTCGGGTGATAGTAAAGATTCGATGGGATTCGCGCGGCCGTCCGCCTCGAGCGGTCTTTCGTCCCAATATCCAGAAGCAGAGTTTGAAAAACTCTAGCGACGGCACGGGTGTCCGACTCACGACATCGAGGTTTCGAAGCCGGCGATCCCCTCCGAACGGATGGCGACCACGCGACCGACTGAAAGCATGAAAAATCGACGAAAGATAGAACACATCTCCGTTCGGGTGGTGTTTTTTCTTTAAAAAAAAAAAAAAAAACAAAAATTCGATGGGACTCGCAGCCATCGTCCTCGCGCGGCTCTTTCGTCCCGATATCCAGAAGCAGAGTTTGAAAAACTCTAGCGACGGCACGGGTGTCCGACTCACGACAACGAGGATAGACAGCCGGTCCCCTCCGAACGGGTTATGCGATGATAAACTCGATGAAACTTTAGTCTCGTTCAGGTAGTGTGTGTCTTGTAAATCAAAAATTCGATGGGACACGCATCCATCGTCCTCGCGCGGTCTTTCGTCCCAACATCCAGAAGCAGAGTTTGAAAAACTCTAGCGACGGCACGGGTGTCCGACTCACGACAACGAGGATAGACAGCCGGTCCCCTCTGAACGGTATATTATATATGAGATGATAGACGACAAACTGGATGAAACTTTAAGTCTCGTTCAGGTAGTGTGTAAATCAAAAATTCGATGGGACTCGCATCCGTCGTCCTCGCGCGGTCTTTCGTCCCGATATCCAGAAGCAGAGTTTGAAAAACTCTAGCGACGGCACGGGTGTCCGACTCACGACAACGAGGAAAGACAGCCGGTCCCCTCTGAACGGTATATTATATGAAACTTTAAGTCTCGTTCAGGTAGTGTGTAAGTCAAAAATTCGATGGGACTCGCATCCGTCGTCCTCGCGCGGTCTTTCGTCCCGATATCCAGAAGCAGAGTTTGAAAAACTCTAGCGACGGCACGGGTGTCCGACTCACGACAACGAGGATAGACAGCCGGTCCCCTCTGAACGGTATATTATATATGCGATGATAGACGACAAACTGGATGAAACTTTAAGTCTCGTTCAGGTAGTGTGTAAATAAAAAATTCGATGGGACTCGCATCCGTCGTCCTCGCGCGGTCTTTCGTCCCGATATCCAGAAGCAGAGTTTGAAAAACTCTAGCGACGGCACGGGTGTCCGACTCACGACAACGAGGAAAGACAGCCGGTCCCCTCTGAACGGTATATTATATGAAACTTTAAGTCTCGTTCAGGTAGTGTGTAAGTCAAAAATTCGATGGGACTCGCATCCGTCGTCCTCGCGCGGTCTTTCGTCCCGATATCCAGAAGCAGAGTTTGAAAAACTCTAGCGACGGCACGGGTGTCCGACTCACGACAACGAGGATAGACAGCCGGTCCCCTCTGAACGGTATATAATATGAAACTTTAAGTCTCGTTCAGGTAGTGTGTAAGTCAAAAATTCGATGGGACTCGCATCCGTCGTCCTCGCGCGGTCTTTCGTCCCGATATCCAGAAGCAGAGTTTGAAAAACTCTAGCGACGGCACGGGTGTCCGACTCACGACAACGAGGATAGACAGCCGG
>NW_026099507.1:15000-17500 GCF_024542735.1 Bombus huntii
CGTCGAGTTACGTCGATTTATGCAAAAAAATTCATACCTTGTAACGCTTTTTTAACGAATAAACTCGAAAAAACTTTTTCGCCCTCGGAATTTTTCTAAGTCCCAACGTACCGGCTCGGATTTTTCTATGTTCCAACGACCGTCGTGTCGGTCCAAACGTTTTTATATCCGTCTGCCGACGATATAAAACGCTTAATCCCGACGTATTTTATCGAGTTATAACGATTTCTTGAAAAATATTCGTACGTTATAACGCTTTTTAACGAATTAATCGAAAAGAGTGTTCGGTCCGAAAATTTTCTAAGTACGAACGACCGGCCGCATAGGTCCGTTTTTAAAAATCGTTCTCGGACGGAAATAAACCATTAATCCCGACGTATTTCGTCGAGTTACGTCGATTTATGCAAAAAAATTCATACCTTGTAACGCTTTTTAACGAATAAACTCGAAAAAACTTTTCGCCCTCGGAATTTTTCTAAGTCCCAACGTACCGGCTCGGAATTTTTCTATGTTCCAACGACCGGTCGTGTCGGTCCAAACGTTTTTTATATCCGTCTGCCGACGATATAAACGCTTAATCCCGACGTATTTTATCGAGTTATAACGATTTCTTGAAAAATATTCGTACGTTATAACGCTTTTTAACGAATTAATCGAAAAAGAGTGTTCGGTCCGAAAATTTTCTAAGTACGAACGACCGGCCGCATAGGTCCGTTTTTAAAAATCGTTCTCGGACGGAAATAAACCATTAATCCCGACGTATTTCGTCGAGTTACGTCGATTTATGCAAAAAAATTCATACCTTGTAACGCTTTTTAACGAATAAACTCGAAAAAACTTTTTCGCCCTCGGAATTTTTCTAAGTCCCAACGTACCGGCTCGGAATTTTTCTATGTTCCAACGACCGGTCGTGTCGGTCCAAACGTTTTTATATCCGTCTGCCGACGATATAAACGCTTAATCCCGACGTATTTTATCGAGTTATAACGATTTCTTGAAAAATATTCGTACGTTATAACGCTTTTTAACGAATTAATCGAAAAAGAGTGTTCGGTCCGAAAATTTTCTAAGTACGAACGACCGGCCGCATAGGTCCGTTTTTAAAAATCGTTCTCGGACGGAAATAAACCATTAATCCCGACGTATTTCGTCGAGTTACGTCGATTTATGCAAAAAAATTCATACCTTGTAACGCTTTTTAACGAATAAACTCGAAAAAACTTTTTCGCCCTCGGAATTTTTCTAAGTCCCAACGTACCGGCTCGGAATTTTTCTATGTTCCAACGACCGGTCGTGTCGGTCCAAACGTTTTTATATCCGTCTGCCGACGATATAAACGCTTAATCCCGACGTATTTTATCGAGTTATAACGATTTCTTGAAAAATATTCGTACGTTATAACGCTTTTTAACGAATTAATCGAAAAAGAGTGTTCGGTCCGAAAATTTTCTAAGTACGAACGACCGGCCGCATAGGTCCGTTTTTAAAAAATCGTTCTCGGACGGAAATAAACCATTAATCCCGACGTATTTCGTCGAGTTACGTCGATTTATGCAAAAAAATTCATACCTTGTAACGCTTTTTAACGAATAAACTCGAAAAAACTTTTTCGCCCTCGGAATTTTTCTAAGTCCCAACGTACCGGCTCGGAATTTTTCTATGTTCCAACGACCGGTCGTGTCGGTCCAAACGTTTTTATATCCGTCTGCCGACGATATAAACGCTTAATCCCGACGTATTTTATCGAGTTATAACGATTTCTTGAAAAATATTCGTACGTTATAACGCTTTTTAACGAATTAATCGAAAAAGAGTGTTCGGTCCGAAAATTTTCCAAGTACGAACGACCGGCCGCATAGGTCCGTTTTTAAAAATCGTTCTCGGACGAAATAAACCATTAATCCCGACGTATTTCGTCGAGTTACGTCGATTTATGCAAAAAAATTCATACCTTGTAACGCTTTTTAACGAATAAACTCGAAAAAACTTTTTCGCCCTCGGAATTTTTCTAAGTCCCAACGTACCGGCTCGGAATTTTTCTATGTTCCAACGACCGGTCGTGTCGGTCCAAACGTTTTTATATCCGTCTGCCGACGATATAAACGCTTAATCCCGACGTATTTTATCGAGTTATAACGATTTCTTGAAAAATATTCGTACGTTATAACACTTTTTAACGAGTTATTTGGAGGGGATCTTTCGGCCTTTTCGTAGCGGTGCGAAAAATTCTAAGTTCCAACGTCCCAGTCACGTTGGTCCGGAGGATGAAATTTTTCAAAAAAATAAAGTGAAATCGCTACTTTCGACTAGATTTCGTCGAAACGTAACGATTTCACGCAAATTTCGATACGTTATAACGCTTTTTAGCGAGTTATTTCGAGTTGAACTTTCGGTACTTTCGTAACGGGGCGAAAAAATTCTAAGTTCCAACGTCCCGGTCACGTTGGTCCGGAGGATGAAATTTTTTAAAAAAATAAAGTGAAATCGCTACTTTCGACTA
>NW_026099507.1:25000-26766 GCF_024542735.1 Bombus huntii
TTGCCATAAAAAAAAAATCACACGCGCGCACGACATAGTCGTACGCGCGTGTATACCTCGTCTCTCTCAAAGTTTTTTTCTCGAGCCTCGCCAAAGGGGATCGTCTTCTTCCTCGTCTACGATCTCTCCGACGACGACGACCGTACGAACAACTTCGTAACGGACTCACATGCGCATCTTCCTCGGGTACAGAAACGCTGCGGAAAACACCTCGAGCTTGTAGTTACAGCAGCACCCGTGTATAGCCGATCTTAGACACACGCTAGTTCGCACACGCGTTACATATATAATATGTAAGATTTCCGACGAACGTGGCTTTTCGGGAGCCAGGCGCGCGGGCAGAGAGATACACGACGACGGGGAAAATTCGTCCCGATACGAGTACGTGTACTCTCCGATCTCCGCGCGACGCTGGGGATCATACCTCCCTAAGTCGTCAGAGCGCTCGAAGAAATCTCGCGTGTGCGTTCCCGGATCTACGGCTGATACTTTCGGGGCTTGTAAAAAAGCACAGAGCGTGTAAAACGCAACGACGACCCATCGATGCGACGGTCCTCGTTGTTGTCAGTCGCTTTCGCGAAGAGACGGAGTGGGCATTCGATCCCTGGGGCTGTACGAGAGTCTTAAGAAAAGACGGTAGATTATGGCAAAGTTTCGCACGCCATCGAGTTTAGGTTTTTTTTTTGGTTCTCTCTTCTCTCCTCTCTCGACCGAGTTCCCATATTTGCTTTCTCTCTCAGTCTCGCCAAATATAATATTCTTTTAAGACGACGTCGGGGGCGCGGACCTTCGTGCGTCGAACACCGGCAAACGTAGCATATATCGCCTGATATGAAAAAAAAATCGGTCACGAGGAGAACACTACGAGTATATACGTTCGATAACCGATACACGAAGCGGTGCATAAGCGGGCGGTCGCCCTCGTAAGGGACGACTCACGACGCCGCGAGCACTCACGCAGGTCCGTGACCGGTTCTCTCCGCTCTTATTCGTATCCCTTCGTATACCTTCGTCCGACTCTGAAACGTTCTCTTATAATTTTTAAGAAGAACGACGGCGGGTTGTCAAGGCAAGAAGGGACAGAGAGAGACAGAGGTAGAGTTTCGTAGTCTCCCGTGAACACGATAGATTATATATCGAGCATGCGTACGACTTGCACGGTCTCTGCACGACCGCGACGAACGCCGACGAGCGTCAACAATCGCTCGTACGTCGCGTATGTTCTCTCCGTCCGCTCTTATTCGTATCCTCGTTCTTGTACCTTCGTCCGACTCTGAAACGTTCTCTTATATAAAGAAGAACGACGGCGGGTTGTTAAGGCAAGAAGGGACAGAGAGAGACAGATACGGAGAGTAACGATACGCAACGCAAGCAGTCTTAGGTTTACGTGAGCAACCCTCAGCCAGGCGTGGTCCAGGAATTGTATCCGTGGACCGCAATGTGCGTTCGAAATGTCGATGTTCATGTGTCCTGCAGTTCACACGTTGACGCGCAATTAGCTGCGTTCTTCATCGACCCACGAGCCAAGTGATCCACCGTTCAGGGTAATCTTTTATAAATTTACAACAGTTCAATACTCAAATGTACTCTTCTCGGTTCTAGCGAAGCCGAGTTCCGTCACGTTCGACCAACGGGAATCGAACGCGCAGAAGTCGCCATAGGATTGACGACACAAAAACGTTCGAAAAAAAAAGAAAACGACGAACGCGCGAAGATACGCGCGTTCGCCGGCCGGGCGTAAAGTACATTATGATATATAACAACCA
>NW_026099508.1:0-10000 GCF_024542735.1 Bombus huntii
ACATCGTCTTCATCGTCGTCGTCGTCGACATCGACATCATCATCATCATCATCATCATATCATCATCATCATCATCATCATCGGTCATCGTCGCATAGCGGGCCAACATCCACGCGATGCGTCTTCGTTCTAGGTTACCCGATCCACGAGTATGTTACACGTGGTTTCGTTATTTCGAACGAAACGACATACGAAGAGCACACGCCCTTTGGGTAGGAAGCACGTTTCGAGAACGACGAGAGTTTCGATGAAAGAGACGAGAGAAGTCGACGCAGAAGGTATCCATGGATCTTCGAAGAGAACCTTCGAAGATGTATATCGGTATCCTTTCGCTCTGCGCGACTCGCTACAAGTTCTTTCGCTCTCGTCGACTCGTTCTAGACGCTTCGTTCGATCCCAAAGAGGAGTCTTCGATATGTCCCGTTGCTAGGAGGAGAACAAACGCAACACAGACCACGAAACATAGAAGAGAATAGGCGAGCATGATCACTCCGACACGAGGCACTTTAGAGATTTTCTTATTAGTTTGCATGGACTTTTATATTTCGTTTGTACGGTTTCCACGATGCAAATACGAAATACGAGATCGTGACGGCGGGTCTTTCTGTGTACGGCCTCTCGCAGGCGCCACGACTGCATTTCTCTTTACACCTGGTTTCCATCGTAATTTTTTCGTTTGATATCGAGCCTTAACTTTTGTTGGCTCTTTCGAAGCTAGAGTTCCCTTTTATTAGAATTTCATATATATATATATATATTATATGTTATATGTTTTATTTCGGAGACGGCGGGTCTTTCTGTTTACGACCTCACGCAGGCGCCTCGAATAAGTTTCATTCGCATTTCGTTTTTATACTTGTATATATATATCTCTTCATCCCGATGATCGAGAGAGAGTGCCACCTTCTCTTCGTATAATTCCGTAGCTGGAGGGTCGTCTCCTCCTTAAGAATATTTCTATTCGTGCCAACGGAGGTTGCCAAGCTCCCTGGCGTTTTCGTTTGTTAAAGTATATAGCTTGTTAATACGTCGTATATACTTTCGTCGATACAGGAGGAGTACGGCTCCTTACCGACCATTGTGATATATATTTCATAGTTTTTATATGTGTTCAAGTCAAATTCTTTTGGTATCGTATCGTTAATGATCCTTCCGCAGGTTCACCTACGGAAACCTTGTTACGACTTTTACTTCCTCTAAATGATCAAGTTTGGTCATCTTCCCGGTAACATCGGCAATGCTTATCACATTGGCCGCGCACCAGTCCGAAGACCTCACTAAATCATTCAATCGGTAGTAGCGACGGGCGGTGTGTACAAAGGGCAGGGACGTAATCAACGCGAGCTTATGACTCGCGCTTACTGGGAATTCCTCGTTCATGGGGAATAATTGCAAGCCCCAATCCCTAGCACGAAGGAGGTTCAGCGGGTTACCCGGGCCTTTCGGCCAGGGAAAACACGCTGATTCCTTCAGTGTAGCGCGCGTGCGGCCCAGAACATCTAAGGGCATCACAGACCTGTTATTGCTCAATCTCGTGCGGCTAGAAGCCGCCTGTTCCTCTAAGAAGATTTGTTTGTACGTTGGTAGTAAAAACCCACCGACCGAAGCCGGGGGCCTTCGAGATACCATAAGTTACGTCTATTTAGCAGGCTAGAGTCTCGTTCGTTATCGGAATTAACCAGACAAATCGCTCCACCAACTAAGAACGGCCATGCACCACCACCCACCGAATCAAGAAAGAGCTATCAATCTGTCAATCCTTCCGGTGTCCGGGCCTGGTGAGGTTTCCCGTGTTGAGTCAAATTAAGCCGCAGGCTCCACTCCTGGTGGTGCCCTTCCGTCAATTCCTTTAAGTTTCAGCTTTGCAACCATACTTCCCCCGGAACCCAAAAGCTTTGGTTTCCCGGAAGCTGCCCGCCGAGTCATCGGAGGAACTTCGGCGGATCGCTGGCTGGCATCGTTTATGGTTAGAACTAGGGCGGTATCTGATCGCCTTCGAACCTCTAACTTTCGTTCTTGATTAATGAAAACATTTTTGGCAAATGCTTTCGCTTCTGTCCGTCTTGCGACGATCCAAGAATTTCACCTCTAACGTCGCAATACGAATGCCCCCATCTGTCCCTATTAATCATTACCTCGGGGCTCCGAAAACCAACAAAATAGAACCGAGGTCCTATTCCATTATTCCATGCACACAGTATTCAGGCGAAGGTAGCCTGCTTTAAGCACTCTAATTTGTTCAAAGTAAACGTATCGGCCCACCTCGACACTCAGTGAAGAGCACCGCGATGGGATATTAGTTGGACCGCCCGCGAGGAGCTAAGCCCACCGATAGGACGTACCACATAATGCCAGTTAAACACCGCGAGCGGTGAACCGACACTGTGACACACAGATTCAACTACGAGCTTTTTAACCGCAACAACTTTAATATACGCTATTGGAGCTGGAATTACCGCGGCTGCTGGCACCAGACTTGCCCTCCAATTGGTCCTCGTTAAAGGATTTAAAGTGTACTCATTCCGATTACGGGGCCTCGGATGAGTCCCGTATCGTTATTTTTCGTCACTACCTCCCCGTGCCGGGAGTGGGTAATTTGCGCGCCTGCTGCCTTCCTTGGATGTGGTAGCTGTTTCTCAGGCTCCCTCTCCGGAATCGAACCCTGATTCCCCGTTACCCGTTACAACCATGGTAGGCGCAGAACCTACCATCGACAGTTGATAAGGCAGACATTTGAAAGATGCGTCGCCGGTGCTAGATGACCATGCGATCAGCACAAAGTTATTCAGAGTCACCAAAACAAACGATGGACGGACAGACGAGCCATCCGCCACCGATTGGTTTTGATCTAATAAAAGCATTCCTACCATCTCTGGTCGGAATCTGTTTGCATGTATTAGCTCTAGAATTACCACAGTTATCCAAGTAAATGTAGGTATGATCTAAGAAACCATAACTGATTTAATGAGCCATTCGCGGTTTCACCTTAATGCGGCATGTACTGAGACATGCATGGCTTAATCTTTGAGACAAGCATATGACTACTGGCAGGATCAACCAGGGATCTTATTCGTATAACAATTCTTATAAATTTCGTTTAAGTTCTCTTCGTGTCGTAGGTGGGACGTAAGCACCGTACGACGAGACTTTTCGTTCTTAAGATAGATATATCTATAAAATATATCTCCTAGCGACGTTCGAGATACACCCATAGTTCAGTAATAATCTTCGAACGCCGCTCGCAGCCACTTTGTAATTCTCAACTCCACCTCCTCTCTTCTCTCTCTCTCTTTCTCATAGTCTTATATAAAATGTTTAGAATCGTACTTCTAAAGGAACATTTCCATAATGCTGTCTTCGTGTAAAAAGACTTATTAGAATATCTTAGCGGTAAAGCACGTATACGCACCTCACGCTGAACGAACAAGCGCGTATCCCAGTGCGTCGCGCTGGACATACCGTAAGAATATTCTTTCAATCGGTAGAACATTTTCGGCAGAAGACATACTACGCAAAGATAGTACGCTCCTACCGCCTCATCGGATACTTCTGCGAAAGCAGAAGTTTTTATAGAAAGCAGACGGTTATACTCTTTTGAATGAATCGATGCTCAGTTAGTACAAGCACACACGCATCTAACAATTTTTGTTAGAATACGTACACACAGGTCACCAGCTTCCCGACTCAGGGGAACCTTGCCACGATATTTGGTCATTACGTCCAGGACAGCGACCCGCGGCGCAGCAGTGTAGAGAAAAAACCAGAACGAGAACGGAGGAACAGTCGAGAAATAGCGTAAAATACACTAAGACTCGAGGAGCGGTGACTGAATTCTCAACCGAGGCCGTAGAATAGCCACGCGCTCAACGCTGTTCCGACCGAACCGTCCGGCTCGACGTCTCTCTTATAGATACGAAAGCGCCAGCCGGAAGGCCGGCGCCGGCCGGGCTAGCGGCCGCGCGCTTACGGTGCAAAACCTCCGTAGCAACGTACCGTTCGGAAGGGACGCTGGAACTTAGTCTCGCGAACGCTCGATCACTACTATACAAAGCCAATATCCAACCATCGAAATACATTACCAGACGTTTTATTAACATAATAGAAATGCATTTTTACCAAAAAATTAATTTTTTTTTTCACCGAAAAATTGCATCAGTAAACATACTCTTTTATCGAATACGGACAAAAAATAAGTTTATAATCAATTACAATACGTTAAAATAAGTAGAAATATGCAAAAAAATATATACCTTGTAACGTTAATTAACGAAAAAATTAGAAAAATATCCCAGTCGTGTCAGTTCGACGAACGCTAATTTTTTGAAAAAATCGATAAAAATGTTTAATCCCGACGTATTTAATAGAGATAGAACGATTCCCGTAAAAAAATTTATACCTTGTAACGCTTTTTAACGAATAAACTCGAAAAAACTTTTTCGCCCTCGGAATTTTTCTAAGTCCCAACGTACCGGCTCGGAATTTTTCTATGTTCCAACGACCGGTCGTGTCGGTCCAAACGTTTTTATATCCGTCTGCCGACGATATAAACGCTTAATCCCGACGTATTTTATCGAGTTATAACGATTTCTTGAAAAATATTCGTACGTTATAACGCTTTTTAACGAATTAATCGAAAAAGAGTGTTCGGTCCGAAAATTTTCTAAGTACGAACGACCGGCCGCATAGGTCCGTTTTTAAAAATCGTTCTCGGACGGAAATAAACCATTAATCCCGACGTATTTCGTCGAGTTACGTCGATTTATGCAAAAAAATTCATACCTTGTAACGCTTTTTAACGAATAAACTCGAAAAAACTTTTTCGCCCTCGGAATTTTTCTAAGTCCCAACGTACCGGCTCGGAATTTTTCTATGTTCCAACGACCGGTCGTGTCGGTCCAAACGTTTTTATATCCGTCTGCCGACGATATAAACGCTTAATCCCGACGTATTTTATCGAGTTATAACGATTTCTTGAAAAATATTCGTACGTTATAACGCTTTTTAACGAATTAATCGAAAAAGAGTGTTCGGTCCGAAAATTTTCTAAGTACGAACGACCGGCCGCATAGGTCCGTTTTTAAAAATCGTTCTCGGACGGAAATAAACCATTAATCCCGACGTATTTCGTCGAGTTACGTCGATTTATGCAAAAAAATTCATACCTTGTAACGCTTTTTAACGAATAAACTCGAAAAAACTTTTTCGCCCTCGGAATTTTTCTAAGTCCCAACGTACCGGCTCGGAATTTTTCTATGTTCCAACGACCGGTCGTGTCGGTCCAAACGTTTTTATATCCGTCTGCCGACGATATAAACGCTTAATCCCGACGTATTTTATCGAGTTATAACGATTTCTTGAAAAATATTCGTACGTTATAACGCTTTTTAACGAATTAATCGAAAAAGAGTGTTCGGTCCGAAAATTTTCTAAGTACGAACGACCGGCCGCATAGGTCCGTTTTTAAAAATCGTTCTCGGACGGAAATAAACCATTAATCCCGACGTATTTCGTCGAGTTACGTCGATTTATGCAAAAAAATTCATACCTTGTAACGCTTTTTAACGAATAAACTCGAAAAAACTTTTTCGCGCTCGGAATTTTTCTAAGTCCCAACGTACCGGCTCGGAATTTTTCTATGTTCCAACGACCGGTCGTGTCGGTCCAAACGTTTTTATATCCGTCTGCCGACGATATAAACGCTTAATCCCGACGTATTTTATCGAGTTATAACGATTTCTTGAAAAATATTCGTACGTTATAACGCTTTTTAACGAATTAATCGAAAAAGAGTGTTCGGTCCGAAAATTTTCTAAGTACGAACGACCGGCCGCATAGGTCCGTTTTTAAAAATCGTTCTCGGACGGAAATAAACCATTAATCCCGACGTATTTCGTCGAGTTACGTCGATTTATGCAAAAAAATTCATACCTTGTAACGCTTTTTAACGAATAAACTCGAAAAAACTTTTTCGCGCTCGGAATTTTTCTAAGTCCCAACGTACCGGCTCGGAATTTTTCTATGTTCCAACGACCGGTCGTGTCGGTCCAAACGTTTTTATATCCGTCTGCCGACGATATAAACGCTTAATCCCGACGTATTTTATCGAGTTATAACGATTTCTTGAAAAATATTCGTACGTTATAACGCTTTTTAACGAATTAATCGAAAAAGAGTGTTCGGTCCGAAAATTTTCTAAGTACGAACGACCGGCCGCATAGGTCCGTTTTTAAAAATCGTTCTCGGACGGAAATAAACCATTAATCCCGACGTATTTCGTCGAGTTACGTCGATTTATGCAAAAAAATTCATACCTTGTAACGCTTTTTAACGAATAAACTCGAAAAAACTTTTTCGCGCTCGGAATTTTTCTAAGTCCCAACGTACCGGCTCGGAATTTTTCTATGTTCCAACGACCGGTCGTGTCGGTCCAAACGTTTTTATATCCGTCTGCCGACGATATAAACGCTTAATCCCGACGTATTTTATCGAGTTATAACGATTTCTTGAAAAATATTCGTACGTTATAACGCTTTTTAACGAATTAATCGAAAAAGAGTGTTCGGTCCGAAAATTTTCTAAGTACGAACGACCGGCCGCATAGGTCCGTTTTTAAAAATCGTTCTCGGACGGAAATAAACCATTAATCCCGACGTATTTCGTCGAGTTACGTCGATTTATGCAAAAAAATTCATACCTTGTAACGCTTTTTAACGAATAAACTCGAAAAAACTTTTTCGCGCTCGGAATTTTTCTAAGTCCCAACGTACCGGCTCGGAATTTTTCTATGTTCCAACGACCGGTCGTGTCGGTCCAAACGTTTTTATATCCGTCTGCCGACGATATAAACGCTTAATCCCGACGTATTTTATCGAGTTATAACGATTTCTTGAAAAATATTCGTACGTTATAACGCTTTTTAACGAATTAATCGAAAAAGAGTGTTCGGTCCGAAAATTTTCTAAGTACGAACGACCGGCCGCATAGGTCCGTTTTTAAAAATCGTTCTCGGACGGAAATAAACCATTAATCCCGACGTATTTCGTCGAGTTACGTCGATTTATGCAAAAAAATTCATACCTTGTAACGCTTTTTAACGAATAAACTCGAAAAAACTTTTTCGCGCTCGGAATTTTTCTAAGTCCCAACGTACCGGCTCGGAATTTTTCTATGTTCCAACGACCGGTCGTGTCGGTCCAAACGTTTTTATATCCGTCTGCCGACGATATAAACGCTTAATCCCGACGTATTTTATCGAGTTATAACGATTTCTTGAAAAATATTCGTACCTTCTAACACTTTTTAACGAGTTATTTGGAGGGGATCTTTCGGCCTTTTCGTAGCGGTGCGAAAAATTCTAAGTTCCAACGTCCCGGTCACGTTGGTCCGGAGGATGAAATTTTTTAAAAAAATAAAGTGAAATCGTTACGTTCGACTAGATTTCGTCGATACGTAACGATTTCACACAAAATTTCGATACGTTATAACGCTTTTTGGCGAGTTATTTCGAGTTGAACATTCGGTACTTTCGTAACGGGGCGAAAAAATTCTAAGTTCCAACGTCCCGGTCACGTTGGTCCGGAGGATGAAATTTTTTAAAAAAATAAAGTGAAATCGCTACTTTCGACTAGATTTCGTCGAAACGTAACGATTTCACGCAAAATTTCGATACGTTATAACGCTTTTTGGCGAGTTATTTCGAGTTGAACTTTCGGTACTTTCGTAACGGTGCGAAAAAATTCTAAGTTCCAACGTCCCGGTCACGTTGGTCCGGAGGATGAAATTTTTTAAAAAAATAAAGTGAAATCGCTACTTTCGACTAGATTTCGTCGAAACGTAACGATTTCACGCAAAATTTCGATACGTTATAACGCTTTTTGGCGAGTTATTTCGAGTTGAACTTTCGGTACTTTCGTAACGGTGCGAAAAAATTCTAAGTTCCAACGTCCCGGTCACGTTGGTCCGGAGGATGAAATTTTTTAAAAAAATAAAGTGAAATCGCTACTTTCGACTAGATTTCGTCGATACGTAACGATTTCACGCAAAATTTCGATACGTTATAACGCTTTTTAGCGAGTTATTTCGAGTTGAACTTTCGGTACTTTCGTAACGGTGCGAAAAAATTCTAAGTTCCAACGTCCCGGTCACGTTGGTCCGGAGGATGAAATTTTTTAAAAAAATAAAGTGAAATCGCTACTTTCGACTAGATTTCGTCGAAACGTAACGATTTCACGCAAAATTTCGATACGTTATAACGCTTTTTGGCGAGTTATTTCGAGTTGAACTTTCGGTACTTTCGTAACGGTGCGAAAAAATTCTAAGTTCCAACGTCCCGGTCACGTTGGTCCGGAGGATGAAATTTTTTAAAAAAATAAAGTGAAATCGCTACTTTCGACTAGATTTCGTCGAAACGTAACGATTTCACGCAAAATTTCGATACGTTATAACGCTTTTTGGCGAGTTATTTCGAGTTGAACTTTCGGTACTTTCGTAGCGGTGCGAAAAAATTCTAAGTTCCAACGTCCCGGTCACGTTGGTCCGGAGGATGAAATTTTTTAAAAAAATAAAGTGAAATCGCTACTTTCGACTAGATTTCGTCGATACGTAACGATTTCACTGATAATTTCGATGCGTTATAACGCTTTTTCTCGAGTTATTTCGACTCGAACGTTCGAACAGTGGCGAATATTTCAAAGTCCCTGCGACGCAACGATACGCTCTTACGCGTTGCTCGCTCGCTCCGCTCGCTCGAAAAAAAAAGTAGCCCAACCCAAAACCAATCCCTTTAGCGTTCGTTCTTCGATTTCATCGAAATCTTCGTTCGAACGCTTGGGATCGGTTTTGGGTTGGGCTATATTCGTCCGAGCGAGCGCAGCGAGCGAGCATTTGTCGCGATTATTTTCCTCGTTTTCGTCTCTCTCGTGAAACGGGAAAAAACGTGGAAAACGGGAAAAAACGGGAAAAAACGGGAAAAAACGCGAAGAAACGGGAAAAAACGCGGAAAAACGTTTAAAAATATTTGAAAAAGCGCGCGCGCGCGCGCGCAATACGAGCTGCGCAGAACGGCGTACCTTAAGAGAGTGTTACCTACTCCGGCGCATACCCGCTGATTCGGAGGTGCGCGCGCAGCGGTAGCACGAGCGGCTAAGTCCAGCGGCGTATTGCTTTATGCTCGCACGCGACTAAGTCCAGCGGCGTATTGCTTTCAGTTTGTACGCGACTAAGTCCAGCGGCGTATTGCTTTATGCTCGCACGCGGCTAAGTCCAGCGGCGTATTGCTTTCTGTTTGTACGCGACTAAGTCCAGCGGCGTATTGCTTTCTGTTTGTACGCGACTAAGTCCAGCGGCGTATTGCTTTTTACTCGCACGAGACAAAGTCCCAGCGGCGTATCGCTTTCTATTCGTGCGTCTCGTTGTTTGATTTAAAGGAAAAAAAAATCGCTACGCACGACCATCGGCCGTACGTAGCGAAATTATTTTTTTTAACCGCAGGAGACAAAGTCCCAGCGGCGTATTGCTTTATGCTCGCACGCGACTAAGTCCAGCGGCGTATTGCTTTCTGTTTGTACGCGACTAAGTCCAGCGGCGTATTGCTTTTTACTCGCACGCGACTAAGTCCAGCGGCGTATTGCTTTATGCTCGCACGCGACTAAGTCCAGCGGCGTATTGCTTTCTGTTTGTACGCGACTAAGTCCAGCGGCGTATTGCTTTATGCTCGCACGAGACAATGTCCCAGCGGCGTATCGCTTTCTATTCGTGCGTCTCGTTGTTTGATTTAAAGGAAAAAAAAATCGCTACGCACGACCATCGGCCGTACGTAGCGAAATTATTTTTTTTAACCGCAGGAGACAAAGTCCCAGCGGCGTATTGCTTTATGCTCGCACGCGACTAAGTCCAGCGGCGTATTGCTTTCTGTTTGTACGCGACTAAGTCCAGCGGCGTATTGCTTTTTACTCGCACGCGACTAAGTCCAGCGGCGTATTGCTTTATGCTCGCACGCGAC
>NW_026099508.1:15000-26633 GCF_024542735.1 Bombus huntii
TGTCGTGTTTTGCGTAGACTCGTAGAAAACGAAAGCTCGGAAAGATTCGGTGCGAGAGAAGGTGGTGTGTGTGTGTGTATTTCTCTGTGCGAAAATCGCCTCAAAGAGAAAAAAAATTCGAATAGAAGGAGAACACTCTCTATTCGATATACAATATATATGTATGTATGTATGTACGAGCGTTTTATGCATCTCGCCAAAGTGCCAAACTTCGTTCGTCGTATCATGTTCGAGCTAAGACTCACGCAAGACATCCGTGTAACGATCGTCCGGTTTTTAACGTCCGTCCTCTTTTTCTCCTACAGCCGTTTCTCTTCTCTCGACGATTCCAGCGGTTCCCGGTACGGGAACTCACGCAAGTGAAAAAGCGAGCGAGACGTACCGTCGGGTGGGTGTGTGTGTTCGGGGACTGGACGACCGGCGCGACGTTAGGATGCGCGGTCCAGCGATAGACGACGAAGAGGCATGGGATGACCAACACTCTCTTTTCTCTATTCTCGAAGCGTCGAATTGCCATAAAAAAAAAATCACACGCGCGCACGACATAGTCGTACGCGCGTGTATACCTCGTCTCTCTCAAAGTTTTTTTCTCGAGCCTCGCCAAAGGGGATCGTCTTCTTCCTCGTCTACGATCTCTCCGACGACGACGACCGTACGAACAACTTCGTAACGGACTCACATGCGCATCTTCCTCGGGTACAGAAACGCTGCGGAAAACACCTCGAGCTTGTAGTTACAGCAGCACCCGTGTATAGCCGATCTTAGACACACGCTAGTTCGCACACGCGTTACATATATAATATGTAAGATTTCCGACGAACGTGGCTTTTCGGGAGCCAGGCGCGCGGGCAGAGAGATACACGACGACGGGGAAAATTCGTCCCGATACGAGTACGTGTACTCTCCGATCTCCGCGCGACGCTGGGGATCATACCTCCCTAAGTCGTCAGAGCGCTCGAAGAAATCTCGCGTGTGCGTTCCCGGATCTACGGCTGATACTTTCGGGGCTTGTAAAAAAGCACAGAGCGTGTAAAACGCAACGACGACCCATCGATGCGACGGTCCTCGTTGTTGTCAGTCGCTTTCGCGAAGAGACGGAGTGGGCATTCGATCCCTGGGGCTGTACGAGAGTCTTAAGAAAAGACGGTAGATTATGGCAAAGTTTCGCACGCCATCGAGTTTAGGTTTTTTTTTTGGTTCTCTCTTCTCTCCTCTCTCGACCGAGTTCCCATATTTGCTTTCTCTCTCAGTCTCGCCAAATATAATATTCTTTTAAGACGACGTCGGGGGCGCGGACCTTCGTGCGTCGAACACCGGCAAACGTAGCATATATCGCCTGATATGAAAAAAAAATCGGTCACGAGGAGAACACTACGAGTATATACGTTCGATAACCGATACACGAAGCGGTGCATAAGCGGGCGGTCGCCCTCGTAAGGACGACTCACGACGCCGCGAGCACTCACGCAGGTCCGTGACCGGTTCTCTCCGCTCTTATTCGTATCCCTTCGTATACCTTCGTCCGACTCTGAAACGTTCTCTTATAATTTTTAAGAAGAACGACGGCGGGTTGTCAAGGCAAGAAGGGACAGAGAGAGACAGAGGTAGAGTTTCGTAGTCTCCCGTGAACACGATAGATTATATATCGAGCATGCGTACGACTTGCACGGTCTCTGCACGACCGCGACGAACGCCGACGAGCGTCCAACAATCGCTCGTACGTCGCGTATGTTCTCTCCGTCCGCTCTTATTCGTATCCTCGTTCTTGTACCTTCGTCCGACTCTGAAACGTTCTCTTATATAAAGAAGAACGACGGCGGGTTGTTAAGGCAAGAAGGGACAGAGAGAGACAGATACGGAGAGTAACGATACGCAACGCAAGCAGTCTTAGGTTTACGTGAGCAACCCTCAGCCAGGCGTGGTCCAGGAATTGTATCCGTGGACCGCAATGTGCGTTCGAAATGTCGATGTTCATGTGTCCTGCAGTTCACACGTTGACGCGCAATTAGCTGCGTTCTTCATCGACCCACGAGCCAAGTGATCCACCGTTCAGGGTAATCTTTTATAAATTTACAACAGTTCAATACTCAAATGTACTCTTCTCGGTTCTAGCGAAGCCGAGTTCCGTCACGTTCGACCAACGGGAATCGAACGCGCAGAAGTCGCCATAGGATTGACGACACAAAAACGTTCGAAAAAAAAAGAAAACGACGAACGCGCGAAGATACGCGCGTTCGCCGGCCGGGCGTAAAGTACATTATGATATATAACAACCATCGAGATCGAAGCTCCGTTCGTCAGGAAACGACGGGGATATATACACCCGATTCTGAATCCTCTGTACAGCACACGATCTCGCGAACGAGTAAGCACGGTGGCTAGCCCATGTTATATATGTGTTTGATTCTACTCTCTCGTCCAATTATTCAAGAAACAGCGCGCGTGCATCTCTCCATCGTTCGGGTGATAGTAAAGATTCGATGGGATTCGCGCGGCCGTCCGCCTCGAGCGGTCTTTCGTCCCAATATCCAGAAGCAGAGTTTGAAAAACTCTAGCGACGGCACGGGTGTCCGACTCACGACATCGAGGTTTCGAAGCCGGCGATCCCCTCCGAACGGATGGCGACCACGCGACCGACTGAAAGCATGAAAAATCGACGAAAGATAGAACACATCTCCGTTCGGGTGGTGTTTTTTTTTTTAAAAAAAAAAAAAACAAAAATTCGATGGGACTCGCAGCCATCGTCCTCGCGCGGTCTTTCGTCCCGATATCCAGAAGCAGAGTTTGAAAAACTCTAGCGACGGCACGGGTGTCCGACTCACGACAACGAGGATAGACAGCCGGTCCCCTCCGAACGGGTTATGCGACGATAAACTCGATGAAACTTTAGTCTCGTTCAGGTAGTGTGTGTCTTGTAAATCAAAAATTCGATGGGACTCGCATCCATCGTCCTCGCGCGGTCTTTCGTCCCAACATCCAGAAGCAGAGTTTGAAAAACTCTAGCGACGGCACGGGTGTCCGACTCACGACAACGAGGATAGACAGCCGGTCCCCTCTGAACGGTATATTATATATGAGATGATAGACGACAAACTGGATGAAACTTTAAGTCTCGTTCAGGTAGTGTGTAAATCAAAAATTCGATGGGACTCGCATCCGTCGTCCTCGCGCGGTCTTTCGTCCCGATATCCAGAAGCAGAGTTTGAAAAACTCTAGCGACGGCACGGGTGTCCGACTCACGACAACGAGGAAAGACAGCCGGTCCCCTCTGAACGGTATATTATATGAAACTTTAAGTCTCGTTCAGGTAGTGTTTAAATAAAAAATTCGATGGGACTCGCATCCGTCGTCCTCGCGCGGTCTTTCGTCCCGATATCCAGAAGCAGAGTTTGAAAAACTCTAGCGACGGCACGGGTGTCCGACTCACGACAACGAGGAAAGACAGCCGGTCCCCTCTGAACGGTATATTATATGAAACTTTAAGTCTCGTTCAGGTAGTGTTTAAATAAAAAATTCGATGGGACTCGCATCCGTCGTCCTCGCGCGGTCTTTCGTCCCGATATCCAGAAGCAGAGTTTGAAAAACTCTAGCGACGGCACGGGTGTCCGACTCACGACAACGAGGAAAGACAGCCGGTCCCCTCTGAACGGTATATTATATGAAACTTTAAGTCTCGTTCAGGTAGTGTGTAAGTCAAAAATTCGATGGGACTCGCATCCGTCGTCCTCGCGCGGTCTTTCGTCCCGATATCCAGAAGCAGAGTTTGAAAAACTCTAGCGACGGCACGGGTGTCCGACTCACGACAACGAGGATAGACAGCCGGTCCCCTCTGAACGGTATATAATATGAAACTTTAAGTCTCGTTCAGGTAGTGTGTAAGTCAAAAATTCGATGGGACTCGCATCCGTCGTCCTCGCGCGGTCTTTCGTCCCGATATCCAGAAGCAGAGTTTGAAAAACTCTAGCGACGGCACGGGTGTCCGACTCACGACAACGAGGATAGACAGCCGGTCCCCTCTGAACGGTATATAATATACATTATGCGACGGTAGACGATCAACTAGACGAAACTTTAGTCTCGTTCAGGTGGTGTAAAAAAAATTCGATGGGATACGCACGCACGGCTGTCGTCGTCCTCGAGCGGTCTTTCGTCCCAATATCCAGAAGCAGAGTTTGAAAAACTCTAGCGACGGCACGGGTGTCCGACTCACGACATCGAGGCTTCGAAGCCGGCGGCGTTCCCCTCTGAACGAACTTCGGCTAGACTAGTTACGAATCGTTGCTACACATCGTCTTCATCGTCGTCGTCGTCGACATCGACATCATCATCATCATCATCATCATATCATCATCATCATCATCATCATCGGTCATCGTCGCATAGCGGGCCAACATCCACGCGATGCGTCTTCGTTCTAGGTTACCCGATCCACGAGTATGTTACACGTGGTTTCGTTATTTCGAACGAAACGACATACGAAGAGCACACGCCCTTTGGGTAGGAAGCACGTTTCGAGAACGACGAGAGTTTCGATGAAAGAGACGAGAGAAGTCGACGCAGAAGGTATCCATGGATCTTCGAAGAGAACCTTCGAAGATGTATATCGGTATCCTTTCGCTCTGCGCGACTCGCTACAAGTTCTTTCGCTCTCGTCGACTCGTTCTAGACGCTTCGTTCGATCCCAAAGAGGAGTCTTCGATATGTCCCGTTGCTAGGAGGAGAACAAACGCAACACAGACCACGAAACATAGAAGAGAATAGGCGAGCATGATCACTCCGACACGAGGCACTTTAGAGATTTTCTTATTAGTTTGCATGGACTTTTATATTTCGTTTGTACGGTTTCCACGATGCAAATACGAAATACGAGATCGTGACGGCGGGTCTTTCTGTGTACGGCCTCTCGCAGGCGCCACGACTGCATTTCTCTTTACACCTGGTTTCCATCGTAATTTTTTCGTTTGATATCGAGCCTTAACTTTTGTTGGCTCTTTCGAAGCTAGAGTTCCCTTTTATTAGAATTTCATATATATATATATATATTATATGTTATATGTTTTATTTCGGAGACGGCGGGTCTTTCTGTTTACGACCTCACGCAGGCGCCTCGAATAAGTTTCATTCGCATTTCGTTTTTATACTTGTATATATATATCTCTTCATCCCGATGATCGAGAGAGAGTGCCACCTTCTCTTCGTATAATTCCGTAGCTGGAGGGTCGTCTCCTCCTTAAGAATATTTCTATTCGTGCCAACGGAGGTTGCCAAGCTCCCTGGCGTTTTCGTTTGTTAAAGTATATAGCTTGTTAATACGTCGTATATACTTTCGTCGATACAGGAGGAGTACGGCTCCTTACCGACCATTGTGATATATATTTCATAGTTTTTATATGTGTTCAAGTCAAATTCTTTTGGTATCGTATCGTTAATGATCCTTCCGCAGGTTCACCTACGGAAACCTTGTTACGACTTTTACTTCCTCTAAATGATCAAGTTTGGTCATCTTCCCGGTAACATCGGCAATGCTTATCACATTGGCCGCGCACCAGTCCGAAGACCTCACTAAATCATTCAATCGGTAGTAGCGACGGGCGGTGTGTACAAAGGGCAGGGACGTAATCAACGCGAGCTTATGACTCGCGCTTACTGGGAATTCCTCGTTCATGGGGAATAATTGCAAGCCCCAATCCCTAGCACGAAGGAGGTTCAGCGGGTTACCCGGGCCTTTCGGCCAGGGAAAACACGCTGATTCCTTCAGTGTAGCGCGCGTGCGGCCCAGAACATCTAAGGGCATCACAGACCTGTTATTGCTCAATCTCGTGCGGCTAGAAGCCGCCTGTTCCTCTAAGAAGATTTGTTTGTACGTTGGTAGTAAAAACCCACCGACCGAAGCCGGGGGCCTTCGAGATACCATAAGTTACGTCTATTTAGCAGGCTAGAGTCTCGTTCGTTATCGGAATTAACCAGACAAATCGCTCCACCAACTAAGAACGGCCATGCACCACCACCCACCGAATCAAGAAAGAGCTATCAATCTGTCAATCCTTCCGGTGTCCGGGCCTGGTGAGGTTTCCCGTGTTGAGTCAAATTAAGCCGCAGGCTCCACTCCTGGTGGTGCCCTTCCGTCAATTCCTTTAAGTTTCAGCTTTGCAACCATACTTCCCCCGGAACCCAAAAGCTTTGGTTTCCCGGAAGCTGCCCGCCGAGTCATCGGAGGAACTTCGGCGGATCGCTGGCTGGCATCGTTTATGGTTAGAACTAGGGCGGTATCTGATCGCCTTCGAACCTCTAACTTTCGTTCTTGATTAATGAAAACATTTTTGGCAAATGCTTTCGCTTCTGTCCGTCTTGCGACGATCCAAGAATTTCACCTCTAACGTCGCAATACGAATGCCCCCATCTGTCCCTATTAATCATTACCTCGGGGCTCCGAAAACCAACAAAATAGAACCGAGGTCCTATTCCATTATTCCATGCACACAGTATTCAGGCGAAGGTAGCCTGCTTTAAGCACTCTAATTTGTTCAAAGTAAACGTATCGGCCCACCTCGACACTCAGTGAAGAGCACCGCGATGGGATATTAGTTGGACCGCCCGCGAGGAGCTAAGCCCACCGATAGGACGTACCACATAATGCCAGTTAAACACCGCGAGCGGTGAACCGACACTGTGACACACAGATTCAACTACGAGCTTTTTAACCGCAACAACTTTAATATACGCTATTGGAGCTGGAATTACCGCGGCTGCTGGCACCAGACTTGCCCTCCAATTGGTCCTCGTTAAAGGATTTAAAGTGTACTCATTCCGATTACGGGGCCTCGGATGAGTCCCGTATCGTTATTTTTCGTCACTACCTCCCCGTGCCGGGAGTGGGTAATTTGCGCGCCTGCTGCCTTCCTTGGATGTGGTAGCTGTTTCTCAGGCTCCCTCTCCGGAATCGAACCCTGATTCCCCGTTACCCGTTACAACCATGGTAGGCGCAGAACCTACCATCGACAGTTGATAAGGCAGACATTTGAAAGATGCGTCGCCGGTGCTAGATGACCATGCGATCAGCACAAAGTTATTCAGAGTCACCAAAACAAACGATGGACGGACAGACGAGCCATCCGCCACCGATTGGTTTTGATCTAATAAAAGCATTCCTACCATCTCTGGTCGGAATCTGTTTGCATGTATTAGCTCTAGAATTACCACAGTTATCCAAGTAAATGTAGGTATGATCTAAGAAACCATAACTGATTTAATGAGCCATTCGCGGTTTCACCTTAATGCGGCATGTACTGAGACATGCATGGCTTAATCTTTGAGACAAGCATATGACTACTGGCAGGATCAACCAGGGATCTTATTCGTATAACAATTCTTATAAATTTCGTTTAAGTTCTCTTCGTGTCGTAGGTGGGACGTAAGCACCGTACGACGAGACTTTTCGTTCTTAAGATAGATATATCTATAAAATATATCTCCTAGCGACGTTCGAGATACACCCATAGTTCAGTAATAATCTTCGAACGCCGCTCGCAGCCACTTTGTAATTCTCAACTCCACCTCCTCTCTTCTCTCTCTCTCTCTCTCTCATAGTCTTATATAAAATGTTTAGAATCGTACTTCTAAAGGAACATTTCCATAATGCTGTCTTCGTGTAAAAAGACTTATTAGAATATCTTAGCGGTAAAGCACGTATACGCACCTCACGCTGAACGAACAAGCGCGTATCCCAGTGCGTCGCGCTGGACATACCGTAAGAATATTCTTTCAATCGGTAGAACATTTTCGGCAGAAGACATACTACGCAAAGATAGTACGCTCCTACCGCCTCATCGGATACTTCTGCGAAAGCAGAAGTTTTTATAGAAAGCAGACGGTTATACTCTTTTGAATGAATCGATGCTCAGTTAGTACAAGCACACACGCATCTAACAATTTTTGTTAGAATACGTACACACAGGTCACCAGCTTCCCGACTCAGGGGAACCTTGCCACGATATTTGGTCATTACGTCCAGGACAGCGACCCGCGGCGCAGCAGTGTAGAGAAAAAACCAGAACGAGAACGGAGGAACAGTCGAGAAATAGCGTAAAATACACTAAGACTCGAGGAGCGGTGACTGAATTCTCAACCGAGGCCGTAGAATAGCCACGCGCTCAACGCTGTTCCGACCGAACCGTCCGGCTCGACGTCTCTCTTATAGATACGAAAGCGCCAGCCGGAAGGCCGGCGCCGGCCGGGCTAGCGGCCGCGCGCTTACGGTGCAAAACCTCCGTAGCAACGTACCGTTCGGAAGGGACGCTGGAACTTAGTCTCGCGAACGCTCGATCACTACTATACAAAGCCAATATCCAACCATCGAAATACATTACCAGACGTTTTATTAACATAATAGAAATGCATTTTTACCAAAAAATTAATTTTTTTTTTCACCGAAAAATTGCATCAGTAAACATACTCTTTTATCGAATACGGACAAAAAATAAGTTTATAATCAATTACAATACGTTAAAATAAGTAGAAATATGCAAAAAAATATATACCTTGTAACGTTAATTAACGAAAAAATTAGAAAAATATCCCAGTCGTGTCAGTTCGACGAACGCTAATTTTTTGAAAAAATCGATAAAAATGTTTAATCCCGACGTATTTAATAGAGATAGAACGATTCCCGTAAAAAAATTTATACCTTGTAACGCTTTTTAACGAATAAACTCGAAAAAACTTTTTCGCCCTCGGAATTTTTCTAAGTCCCCAACGTACCGGCTCGGAATTTTTCTATGTTCCAACGACCGGTCGTGTCGGTCCAAACGTTTTTATATCCGTCTGCCGACGATATAAACGCTTAATCCCGACGTATTTTATCGAGTTATAACGATTTCTTGAAAAATATTCGTACGTTATAACGCTTTTTAACGAATTAATCGAAAAAGAGTGTTCGGTCCGAAAATTTTCTAAGTACGAACGACCGGCCGCATAGGTCCGTTTTTAAAAATCGTTCTCGGACGGAAATAAACCATTAATCCCGACGTATTTCGTCGAGTTACGTCGATTTATGCAAAAAAATTCATACCTTGTAACGCTTTTTAACGAATAAACTCGAAAAAACTTTTTCGCCCTCGGAATTTTTCTAAGTCCCAACGTACCGGCTCGGAATTTTTTCTATGTTCCAACGACCGGTCGTGTCGGTCCAAACGTTTTTATATCCGTCTGCCGACGATATAAACGCTTAATCCCGACGTATTTTATCGAGTTATAACGATTTCTTGAAAAATATTCGTACGTTATAACGCTTTTTAACGAATTAATCGAAAAAGAGTGTTCGGTCCGAAAATTTTCTAAGTACGAACGACCGGCCGCATAGGTCCGTTTTTAAAAATCGTTCTCGGACGGAAATAAACCATTAATCCCGACGTATTTCGTCGAGTTACGTCGATTTATGCAAAAAAAATTCATACCTTGTAACGCTTTTTAACGAATAAACTCGAAAAAACTTTTTCGCCCTCGGAATTTTTCTAAGTCCCAACGTACCGGCTCGGAATTTTTCTATGTTCCAACGACCGGTCGTGTCGGTCCAAACGTTTTTATATCCGTCTGCCGACGATATAAACGCTTAATCCCGACGTATTTTATCGAGTTATAACGATTTCTTGAAAAATATTCGTACGTTATAACGCTTTTTAACGAATTAATCGAAAAAGAGTGTTCGGTCCGAAAATTTTCTAAGTACGAACGACCGGCCGCATAGGTCCGTTTTTAAAAATCGTTCTCGGACGGAAATAAACCATTAATCCCGACGTATTTCGTCGAGTTACGTCGATTTATGCAAAAAAAATTCATACCTTGTAACGCTTTTTAACGAATAAACTCGAAAAAACTTTTTCGCGCTCGGAATTTTTCTAAGTCCCAACGTACCGGCTCGGAATTTTTCTATGTTCCAACGACCGGTCGTGTCGGTCCAAACGTTTTTATATCCGTCTGCCGACGATATAAACGCTTAATCCCGACGTATTTTATCGAGTTATAACGATTTCTTGAAAAATATTCGTACGTTATAACGCTTTTTAACGAATTAATCGAAAAAGAGTGTTCGGTCCGAAAATTTTCTAAGTACGAACGACCGGCCGCATAGGTCCGTTTTTAAAAATCGTTCTCGGACGGAAATAAACCATTAATCCCGACGTATTTCGTCGAGTTACGTCGATTTATGCAAAAAAATTCATACCTTGTAACGCTTTTTAACGAATAAACTCGAAAAAACTTTTTCGCGCTCGGAATTTTTCTAAGTCCCAACGTACCGGCTCGGAATTTTTCTATGTTCCAACGACCGGTCGTGTCGGTCCAAACGTTTTTATATCCGTCTGCCGACGATATAAACGCTTAATCCCGACGTATTTTATCGAGTTATAACGATTTCTTGAAAAATATTCGTACGTTATAACGCTTTTTAACGAATTAATCGAAAAAGAGTGTTCGGTCCGAAAATTTTCTAAGTACGAACGACCGGCCGCATAGGTCCGTTTTTAAAAATCGTTCTCGGACGGAAATAAACCATTAATCCCGACGTATTTCGTCGAGTTACGTCGATTTATGCAAAAAAAATTCATACCTTGTAACGCTTTTTAACGAATAAACTCGAAAAAACTTTTTCGCGCTCGGAATTTTTCTAAGTCCCAACGTACCGGCTCGGAATTTTTCTATGTTCCAACGACCGGTCGTGTCGGTCCAAACGTTTTTATATCCGTCTGCCGACGATATAAACGCTTAATCCCGACGTATTTTATCGAGTTATAACGATTTCTTGAAAAATATTCGTACGTTATAACGCTTTTTAACGAATTAATCGAAAAAGAGTGTTCGGTCCGAAAATTTTCTAAGTACGAACGACCGGCCGCATAGGTCCGTTTTTAAAAATCGTTCTCGGACGGAAATAAACCATTAATCCCGACGTATTTCGTCGAGTTACGTCGATTTATGCAAAAAAATTCATACCTTGTAACGCTTTTTAACGAATAAACTCGAAAAAACTTTTTCGCGCTCGGAATTTTTCTAAGTCCCAACGTACCGGCTCGGAATTTTTCTATGTTCCAACGACCGGTCGTGTCGGTCCAAACGTTTTTATATCCGTCTGCCGACGATATAAACGCTTAATCCCGACGTATTTTATCGAGTTATAACGATTTCTTGAAAAATATTCGTACCTTCTAACACTTTTTAACGAGTTATTTGGAGGGGATCTTTCGGCCTTTTCGTAGCGGTGCGAAAAAATTCTAAGTTCCAACGTCCCGGTCACGTTGGTCCGGAGGATGAAATTTTTTAAAAAAATAAAGTGAAATCGTTACGTTCGACTAGATTTCGTCGATACGTAACGATTTCACACAAAATTTCGATACGTTATAACGCTTTTTGGCGAGTTATTTCGAGTTGAACATTCGGTACTTTCGTAACGGGGCGAAAAAATTCTAAGTTCCAACGTCCCGGTCACGTTGGTCCGGAGGATGAAATTTTTTAAAAAAATAAAGTGAAATCGCTACTTTCGACTAGATTTCGTCGAAACGTAACGATTTCACGCAAAATTTCGATACGTTATAACGCTTTTTGGCGAGTTATTTCGAGTTGAACTTTCGGTACTTTCGTAA
>NW_026099509.1:0-25219 GCF_024542735.1 Bombus huntii
AGAACAATGACGGGCTCCAAGATGCTGTTCGGATGTTTGGCGTTAATTGCTTTTCTGCATCCATTAGTTCACGTTTGTACTTCGAGTAGTACAGCTCAAGGTTTGTACTTCGAGTTGTCTTTTTCCATGCACTTCAAATTCCAATACGATCTGGTCACGTGGCCTTCGTACAATTTCGAAATTTTACCTGTTTGGTAATCGTCAATGAAAAAAGAAGTTATGCGTGACCTCAACACATTGAAACAATTTTTATGATTTTTTATTTGCCGGTTGGTCAGCAAGTTAATGGAAAAATTTCACTTAACTATTCGCGTTAATCTCTTCGGTTTAACTTTTGGGAAATGCTTCGTTAGCTTCGGGAATATTCCAACGATTCGTTTTACGTACAAAATAAGCATGATAAATATTACATCACGGTAATGTAATATCGGAATATATTAAAGGTGTAATTTTGTTCGATTAATTATAATTTATTAATAATGGATTGAAAATACAGATATTAGTTAGACAGAGAAACGATGTTTGATTAACAGGAAAACTAAATGCAACGCTCGTATTTACAACAAATAACTTGACAACTATTGGTAACTCTCTCTCTCTCTCTCTCTCTCTCTCTCTCTCTCTCTCTCACTAGCAACTCTAACACTCGACAACACTCGCAACTCAATTCTAACGACTCTATGCTTCGACGTCTCGATCAACTCTGATTCTCGCAACACGCACACTTTTCGATTCGCCTTGAATAGCGAAACCGTCCTTCTTCTAACGTTGTCTATTGTTTCCCTCATACCTATGTAAGAACTACCAACTACGTGCCTTTAGTCACGTAGGCACTCTTAAATGTAAACGAACCACAGAAACACGACGTACACGGTTTTTCTATTTTCAGCCGATCTCCAATCAAAGCTATTCTACGATATTACAATCGGCCTTTCCTGACAATCACATCTGCCCTCAGATGTGCTCATCATCGCCGCTCGCACTTACATCACTATCGTCAGCATTCCACCATTTCATGTGATCGGCTGCCGTGGAAGTTGTACGTGGCCCTTCGTGCTCCCCCTCTCGCTGCACTATGCATCGGTCATTTCGCAGGACTTTTATCACCCCGATACGGTCCAAGAAACTTCGGATGCAGCTTTAGCCCGGGACCCCTCTGCATCCTCTCGATTGCCACTAGATCTCCCGTCCTGTATGCTGTCGCCTTCTTGCGTCTCCTGTTATACGCCCGCTTGTTTCGGATTTGGATCTCCTCAATCCGTCTCTTTGCGTCCGCACGCAGCTGATCTCGTTCCTCTTGGAACACCGCGGCCTGTTCGTCCTCGATGCTACTGCTCCTCTTTCGCTCTTCCTCTATCTTCCTCTCCGTTGTTTGTTTACCCATTTCACTCTTGTCAGGGGCTTTGATCGTCGTGGCAGCATCGTGACATTTTCGTAGGCTCGGTTCGTACATGGAAGACGTTAACAACTTACCATCTACCGAGACTATGATCTCTTCTTTTTCGAAGGTCTTCACGTTCATCGTGTCCTCGACAATCCCATCGTCGTCCTCGTCATCCACATCCTCTGTATATCGATATTATTGGAGGGATTCCGCACGTGCGACTTCCCCTTGTCTTTTCGTTCGCCTTGCATTCACTCTCTTCGAGTCTATCCGAAAACTTGAAACAACCCTCACATCCGCAACGCTATCCTTCTCAGTAAATTCGCAAATATCATCAACAACATCCTGTTGCTGTTGTTTAGCCAGATTCTTCCTCCTCGTGATGTTCGCTAAGTCCTCCTGCTGGCCGCAAGAATCCGACGAGGACACCATCTCGTGGTCCACTTTACCAATCACCACGTGTCTTGCCACTATTCTCCGTTCCTCCGACACTTGCTGCACAGCTGCCCGATACTTCTTCAAAACTTCTGCTAACCTCTTCTTTATTTTCTTCCAATTGCGACAGTAGCTCAGTTCGGTTCGCGACTAGCTACATTAACACGATCTTCTGCTTCGGAACGTTGCCGCAGTACTTCCTGCAACGAAGCCTGCGTCTCATTCGGTTCTTGCTCCAGTGCCTGTTTCGCTTTAACTGCAACTGCTCTAGCGCATTCTGCATCTTCTAACTGGTTCTTCAGCTGTCGTAAAGCTGCTTTACCCGTCGAGTCACCCTTTCGATCTCTCCAGCATCGTTTGAGCGTCTCTTAGCAATGCTTTGGTTCTCTTCAAATCTCTTTTTAGCCTTCTTCAAATCTCTTTTTAGCCTATGTTGCATGTCCTTAACGTGTGACAAATCTATCTCACTCGCCTGTGTCTCTACATCTATCTTGAGGACTTCCGGACACTCATCGGGATTTTCGTCCTTTATTCTACTAATAAAAGATTCTCCCCTTTTATACTTATTTCAACAGTGTCCAAAAAGTCTGCGCCAATAATAAGCGAATGTTGCATCACTGTGTCTGGAACTACGTGTATGGTTATACAGTACGACTCATTGTCTATAATAATGTTCGTGAAAATTTCCCGAGCGTAAAATTCCTTCCGGAACCGACACCGCCAAATCCAACGATTTCCCGACTTAATCTGGGCGCTCCGATTTTCACATGCTGATCTGCTCGCATTAGAGTCAGCTCACTACCGGTGTCTATCAACGCGCTCAATTTGAAATTTTCCATCTTAACATCCTTACCACGCCTTGTTTGTAACGACCGAAACACGCTGTAAACTTTTTTTGAGGGCTCACCCAAATTGTCGCAACTTGATGCGATGTGTCCGTACTCCCTACATTTGAAGCAATTGTAGCATCGCGTCTTCCTCGCATCTCCAGATCGACCGGGTTCCTTGTTCCTCTCGGTTTCGGACAGCTTCGCCACCGGCTTTACCCTGTTACTCTTCGGCTCCTCAAATTTCGTCCTCATCTCCATATCTCTTTTTATCGCTTCGTAGCGCCTGAACGCTCTTTTAATTGCTCGATATTCCTGGCTCCGTATAGCACAGTCTTGTTCGCGACCTCGTCGGGAATGCCTTGAATAATGTAGTCTATCAAGGATTGCGTATCAACCCTTCCTTGTTTTGCAATCCCGCACATGTGATACATATATTGTTGCAGACTCTCATCTGCTTTCTTCTTTCTATGGGATAACTCGCCATGTATCTGTTGGTCGCTTACTACATTTTCAAACTCATTCCTCAACGCCTTTTTTAGCTTTGCCCAGGACTTCGCGCATCGTTTTTGTCGTACGAAGGCCTGAGCGGAGCCTGCGAGTAATTTCTTAGCATAGGCCACCATGTGGGCGTCTGACCAACCCCACACTTCTGCCATTTCCTCGAAGTCTTCCACCCACTGATTTACCCTCAGCAGATCATCCCCGCTGAATTTCTCTAATGAGTCTTCCACGTCTTTAAGACTCAACATCGAACCGACGCATACCTTCTGCTGCTACTCATCGCGGTCCTGATACACCGCTCGCGTGCCTCTCCTGTATTCTCGCGCGCCTTGTTTATCGTCCTCGCCTTCACTTTCGTCGGAGCTCTCTTCTTCCGACGATACATCGTCTCCTTCTAGGGCCGCCTGTAGCCGCGCGCGTAGTTCGGATTTTCTTCCCGTTACCTTCAACCCCAAGCTAACGAGACGCGCTCTCAGCTCTTTCGTCCTCAGCTTCTCGAGGTCTTCCTCTCCCTCTTGACTGCGTTCGGCTCTCTGCTTGCTTCTTAGATCTCGCTGGTTTGTTGGTTCTTCGCCACGCTTCGAATCCTTAGGAGTAGATCGACCAGGTTTGCACGCTCTGTTCAACCTGGCAACCAGCACTGATCTCGCACCGGATATAGGCAGATTCATCTGTGCGAGCTTACTCCTCAGCTCCTCCAGCGTCAAATCCTCTTCACCCGACAATCGTTCGTCTTCAACGTTTGCCATTTTATTCTATTCTTTTCTACTCCCGCAGAAATAGCTCCGTTAAATCGTATCGTTTCTCTGTCTTATTCAATCCCGGACGAGCCCCCACTTGTAATATCGGAATATATTAATAATGGATTGAAAATACAGATATTAGTTAGACAGAGAAACGATGTTTGATTAACAGGAAAACTAAATGCAACGCTCGTATTTACAACAAATAACTTGACAACTATTTGGTAACTCTCTCTCTCTCTCTCTCTCTCTCTCTCTCTCTCTCTCTCTCTCTCTCTCTCTCACTAGCAACTCTAACACTCGACAACACTCGCAACTCAATTCTAACGACTCTATGCTTCGACGTCTCGATCAACTCTGATTCTCGCAACACGCACACTTTTCGATTCGCCTTGGATAGCGAAACCGTCCTTCTTCTAACGCGTTTTTAATACGCGATGGCGCTATCACTTTCTAAAAGCGTCGTCTTTACATTTCCGATGGCCACGGGCACATCCGACTGCCAGATATACAATGTGTTATAAGAGTATCATTACCATACTTTTCATGAAAAGAGCAATTTTTCTTGATAACTATACTCTGTAACATAGATTGAAGTCGCTGATTTGATCCCTCTGATATCGTTGTCTTATGAGAGTCTCGTCTGGTCTTGATTGGTTCTGTTGACTCTTATCGTTGTGAAAAATCGATTCGTTGTGTACCTTTTTTGTATAGAGAATTATTTTGTGGTAGAATATAATGTTGTAATATTTGTGGTCTTTACTTTACTAATTTTGTCACTGAGCCGCTCTTTGGTTAGTTGAGCGATTCATATTCCGCATATATTCCGTACTTGCTTCGCTTGGTACTTTTATAATTTTCGCAGTTACAATAAAAAATTTAATTCTTAACAGATTAAAGATTTAACCTCTTGCTTTATAGTGTACAATAATTTTTTTTTTTTTTTTTTTTGTATAGGTTATGTGATCCATAGTTTGAGTGAGTAGTACATATATATATATATATATATATAATATATATATATATATATATATATATATATATATATATATATATATATATATATATATATATATATATATATATTTAAGATTAATATTTTATCAGTTTCTGTTCGTAACAACATCGAAGTAGTCAATAAGTTTGAAGAGTATAATTAAGGAAGTTATGAAGCAAGAGGTTAAGAACAAATTCTGAAAGAGGTTATGTACAACTCAGTAGTACTGCTTTACATTACTTTGCGAATTACTTTTCAAGCATAAAAATAGTTTAACAGCCACTTATAGTTACTTCCTTACCATTACATTCATTAAATTCGTTTGATTTTGTAAACAAAATAACCACGCTGACCAGTCTCTTATTTAAAATAGAATTATTTTGTCATATATCCAACAGTTTACTTTCTCTTCGCTTTGTCTCGTATTACGACTTTATAACGGTGTTTCTTTAAACTTTAAACGATCGTAATAAATGTATTTACGGACGATGACTGATATCTGGTCTGTCTTAAAGTTGCAACTAATTAGTACCCCGTTACTTTGGACGTTATGAAATGTTGTATAACCAAAGACTTATCTTCTCTTTTGGTAGTTGCATAAGAGAAGACTGAGCCGTTGAAACGCTCGAATAGATTAGCTGATTCGCTTAACGTATTTTTACTTCCGACGAGCTAAACACAAGAGCAGAAAGCACATAAGGAATAATACAGAAACGTCAAACGTATACAGAAATATATTTCGTAAAAGCATTAGTACGTAACATGTCTTTATAATTCTATTTATGTATAGTAAAATGGCTTGTATCCATTTTCATGAATTATAACTGACATTTCAAAGCATTCATGTAGATATGTAACTCTCGTTAATTAATAATTTAACAATGCGTCATGAAACGTATCATTTTCGTTTCTTCCTTTGTTTCGTTATACACAGGAACGAATTTGTAAATAAAGATGTATAATCAACGATAACATATGACAGCGAGTATAATAACTGTCAGCAAAGGAAGAGGTCGGTAAAATGATTGTGGTTGATTTCAGTGTATCGGTAAATAAGCTTTGGACAGACGTTGCCGGGGGACTCGGTGTCGGTGAAACCGCGTCGATGAAATGATTGTCAGTAATTTAAAGATAACCCAATTTATTGATCTGTCTCCCCTTCATGGCGTTGTACGTCTCTCTATAAAACATATTCTACCTCGGAGGGCTGAAAAATTTAACTTGGTCTCACTGGACTGGACTGTAAGTAAGAAAATTGAAATGCAAAATCCACGTGTGAGCGCAACGGTTTAGATGGAAAGTTCGATAGGACAATTATGTATATTAGCCTGAAAGAAAGCTCGTGGCTTCGCACGCAACACGTAATTTCCCTCTCTGAAATAATCCTATTACAACGATACGATTTAAAATTTTCCTTAACAGACCTCGCAATGTAATTCTTCATCTACAATTTTTTATTCGGCCTGAAACAAGAGACTTTCGAAGCCTTATAGAGTCTCGCGAATCTAAAAGTCAGGTTTCAACGTATTTTCGCGTCTTATTCTATAATACTGAAGACATTAAAGGTGTTAACGATTATTGTCTCACTATGTACGTACATCAAACGAGTACTTACGTAAGAGACGAATGGAAATGGAAACAGCCGAGAATAATTGAAGATAATTTGAATACGTTCCAGGCTATAATACAATTTCTCGTGAACCGTAATTGATTCGCAGAAGGGAATTGCTGCTTCTCACGACTAGCAAAGTGTTTCGCAAAAAAAGAAAAAAAAGAAAAATGGTATCGGAAGGATAGAAAAAAAGCGGTGGCCTACATCAAGCAATCTTCATGCCGATAATGCATTTATTATTCAGTTCGTTCATTTTCTATCGCGTAACAGACACTGGGATAACTGACAGAACGAGCGTATAAATCTTGCATCTCTCAACCTGACTTCTCCCAATTCGCATACTTCCATCCTTCGTATAAGTGACAATGAATCAGAAGAGTTTCATAGCAATATTGAACAACATACAGTCAACTACAACACCATTAGATACATCCACCATACAGTCAACTACAACACCATTAGATAACAGCAATACAATAGATTATAATTTTCTACGTGTCATTGATTCATCATCATCATTTTCCATTTTTTTAGCATATGTAAAAACGTATCTGACGTAATCTTACCTCGCTCTTTGAGTAAAAAAATCCATTCAAATGAAACAAAGGGAAAAGAAATAAGAAAACAAACACTCACATATGAATCTTCATTACATAACTGTATGTACTCCTCGAGGTATAATTACTCAGACACGTTACAGCGTACCTTTTTCGTTCCCTGATGGCTGATGTTGATCGTTGACGTTTATAGTGAAAGAATTTCGTCAACGGCGCCATCTGGATCCTTGTTGAAAAATTAAAATAGCCGCAACAGCACCATTAAGCTCATCACCCAGAGTAGCTCTTGTTGCTGAGTCGTGGAGGAATTCTTATCATCAACGACATAAACTATACCAGTTCTGGTAACGTTCTTCAGGTGATCCAGACATTCGAAATCACAACATTCTTTTCCAAGGCGAAATTTTCTGCATGGCTGTAGTAAAAAGAAATCGATCAATTGTACAGATCAATCGTCACTCGACTGCTCGAGAATTCAGATCATCCAGAGAATAGAATAGAGACGTGGAAAAATGTAGTGCGATCATCGCAGTGGGAGGAAATAGGGGGATAGGGACCAAATGAATGAACGAGATGTTAAGGACAACTGACGATAAGTTCTTCTTTTGTCGGGAATTGCATGTTTGTGAATGGTTTGTGGGTGGTTAGGTGGAGAGAATTGAAGAGTTTGGAGGTGACTGGAAGAGTGTTTTGGGCAAGGTAGATTGCAGAATGGTTGCGGTAGCATTGTGTTAATTATGGGTTTGTACATGTAATCTTTGTATGTATCACTACATACAACCTAACGTATATTTTTAATAATACATCAGAGTTTTAGTTATTTCATAGCTATGAATTTTATACTCTATAATCTTGACGTTTTATTTCACAGAAGCGTTTGAATATCCATAAAAATTAAATGAACCAATGTATTCATTATCTTATAGAGAAGATATATTATTTTTAATTATGTTCCAATTATTTATCATGATCCTGATTTCCTTATTCTGAAAATTTGAAAGGAAGTTTTGTAGTTTGATACTTTCAGCGACAAAGGGTCAATATTGCTTTAGTATATTTCGTCACATATACATGTATATCTATATGTCGGAGATGAAAGGACACCGGAACCTTTGGATAGCCCCGCAACATTGCAATCTAAAGTCTACTATAACTGTAACTAAACTATTGTAGTTATTCAATCCGATTGTAATTGTTCGAGATTAGTGACGGTGAGCTTTGGCTCGAGGTGACAGTCTGTCGCCCAACGTAGCCGCGGTCAAGGGATGAACGCTTTGCCTAACAAAGGTATGGAGTAATTCTATAGCTCTCCTTAAAAGAAATATTCGTGGCGACACGCGACAGTAAACATTCCCACGGTTTCTGTCCCGTGGCTCGCCACACGCAGACCCTATTCTTCGAGTAAGATGATTGCCAGATGTCGATGCGTCTCCGCAGTACATGTTCGGCTAGCCCGAGGGCCCGTTATAAATCTTAAGGTTTAGTTAACTAAAGTCCTTCAAACAGACAAACAGTCTTTGTCCCAACTACGGGAAGATAGGGGAGACATATTTTTCAACGAGCGACGTCTCCCACTAGCAACTTTCCCTCGAGGGCGGCTACCATCTTTTTCTAACCACCGATATGGAGATTGACCAATTAGCAGCAACGTCAATTTCCCTTACTTCCTAAACGAAGGCTTTCCTCGACGAATCCGATGATCTCGTGTCCTTAGACACACCCCATTATAGTTTTCCTCTGTGGCATCATCGGGACGGGACGGGCATTCTTTTACGCGCTCCCGTCGACCAAAGAGTAACGTCTTTACGCTCAGCAATTATTTTTACGAATCAGACTTAGATTCAGCGAGAACGCCCATCTGTCATCCCGTTGGCCGCGGATTCGTTATCGAACCGGAGACCATTGTCACTAGTGTCGCGGACGTCTCACCGCCGTGGTAGATTGTCAAACCTGTGTTATTCATACCTGTGTCAATAAATCGTATCTTCGTTACACCGCAACGATGGCTACCTTCAATGAAGACTCCTCAAACACCGACAACCCTATCCCCAATGTCATTCCGACATATATATCCACCGAAAATGCGCTCTTGTAGACAAACGCTCGATTCGCGTCATAGCTTTTAAAGCTTGTCGCATCTCAATCCGTTGGAAAAAGTTTTTCCTGTAGCATATTTTATTTTTACGAACCAACAAGGTCTTTGTTTATTTCCTTCTGCTTTTGCTCCAATTTCCCCATTGTTTTTTCAAGGATAGTATTTCAGAGCCACTAGTCAAGTTTATTGTAACAATAAACGTACGTTTCGGAAACATTTTGTGCTGTGAAACAGAATACACTAAAGTTTGAAGGTCACATCGATTTTCGAAAGTTTATAAATGGAGGTGTATGACAGTATCACCAGCTGTTGCTGTCCAAGTAACTCCAACATCGAAATACTACAACGATTCCAATCGAAAACGCTAAGAGCCTTAATAGACGCACCTTGGTATGTTACCAACGAAACCATCCATCGCGACCTCAAGATACCTACAGTCAAAGAGGAAATAGCAAAATATAGCGACAGATATAGCAAAAGAGTCAACAAACACCGAAACCCCCTAATCACTGGACTACTCGATACGACGGACCAGATTCGATTTCTTTTTACTACAGACATGCAAAAAATTTCGTCTTGTCTTACTTCCTCAACAACTTTTAGATCTGATAGAAAAAAGAAACATACGAAGTAATAAGTAATGCTTACTAATAAATTCAACAAATACAGAGGAAGATGGCTAAATCGATAAATTAACGAGACTAAAAATTAATTACATCATGGATCTCTCGCTTTTAATTTTAAGCTGTAAATTACCGATATCGGTGACTGCCATATTCTCTTGAGTTTCCAAATCGTAAAGAATCTTTCCCCAGGGATTGGTCAACTGTGTATGTCCCCATGCGACGTAACTTGCTTAAGGAACACGAGCCGGTGATATGCAGGCAACGTATAATTGATTATCATTCGCTCTGAAACGCTGAAGTAATGACCAGTGCAGTGGTCCAGTGGTCATATTGAATGCCGCTGGATATATCAGCATTTGGCAACCTAACCCAGAGAAGCAGGAAATATGAAGCCACCGAATACCAATTAACTTCGTAGTTGCACGGTTCACATTCCATCATTTCTGAATATGCGAGGACAGTCCTCTTATTGTGCTTTTAATTCTTTTATTTGTTTCATTTTCAGCAAATATACTGGTTTTTTTAAATTAAGCTTCTTTTTATACAGAGTTACAGATTATATTAATTTTATATAGAATATATTTAAGAAAGATATTTAATTTTTTGCTAGTTAAGTATTGATCGATTAAGTTACTGTACCTTTGTTCCGATAAATGCGTGCCATTTCCTCGAATCTAATATCATAGCAAATGCCAATACCTATTTTGCAGCCCTTCACATCGAACGTCGTTAGGGAGTTACCAGGACTGAGTGAATCACTCTCTCGAAAAGTAATCTTATTAGGAATGTCGATGTCGAATAGATGTACCTAATAACATAAAAATGTGGTCGCTAATTCTATTGCTGCAACTTTTGTAATTTAATATCAAAGTTACCAACTCCTAAACTTTAATTATTTTTTATTTAATAACTGACAGCGTTTTTATCACTTTCTTTTGTTAAAAAATCTTATCATTTAATAATGTTTAAAAAGGAGAAAAAATAAGTATAATAATATTTTAAGTATGTGAAAAATTTATACAACAACAAACACATTACAACAAAAATGGGCGTTTCCCGTATCATAACGTATTTTATAAACCGTAAATTATAGAATTGGTTATAGTATACGTATGTACATATGTATATTCCTAAATTATTCCTAGATAGAGTCACTTTCTTCACCCCAATATTTTCAAATTCAAAGCCATAAAGGAATATATTACTTACCTTTCGGTGTTTTGCTATCAAAGTTCCATCGGGACCCCAAATAGTACAGGTATTGTACAATTTAGCGCCCTCTATTTCAGGCATCGTACCACCAACTACATAGATGTTGTTTTCTTTAGCTGCGTTCGATGAAGCAACGCTCGTTTCACCATCAGGAATACTCTCGGCGTATTTTGGAAAGTACTCTGCATTGCAATATTTCAATTAATGAAGAATAACTGTCTTTTGTTCCAACCATAAATTAAATTGAAATGTTTGTCAGTTTTTTATTTTTAAATTATTAAAATAACTAAGTTTTATATTTCGACTTAATTAAATATGCAATTACTTAGCTAATAGTATATATAATAAATTGTTTCTACAGGTTCAAAATGAAAAATGAATATTTAGAAATATTTAATTACGACAATGCTATTTGTGTTAGCATCAGTGGCTTGTTACTCAACGACTTTGCTAGTACTTTTTGAAACATAAAGTTAGTTTTCAATTAACACTTATACTAGAGGCGGAATTATAAATGCAAAATAATTGATAATACTAATTTATAAGTACCTAATTATTAGTATCTTAAAAAATATATTTATACAAAAATCACGATAATCATGAAAATGGGGAAATCCTATATTCTCGAATCAATTCACAATTTATTTTGTATATTAATTAGATTCCGCGCTCATCAGTACGTACTCACTGGCGACATCGAGAAAATGTATCGGCAATTCCTCGTACGACCAGAGGATCGGAAATATCAAAGGATATTATGGCGCAGCGCGAGTGGAGAAACAGAAACATATGAGCTTAACACCGTAATACTCTTATCATAGAAATAGAAGCAGTCCTCAATTCATATAGATATACATGTATATGTGACGAAATATACTAAAGCAATATTGACCCTTTGTCGCTGAAAGTATCAAACTACAAAACTTCCTTTCAAATTTTCAGAATAAGGAAATCAGGATCATGATAAATAATTGGAACATAATTAAAAATAATATATCTTCTCTATAAGATAATGAATACATTGGTTCATTTAATTTTTATGGATATTCAAACGCTTCTGTGAAATAAAACGTCAAGATTATAGAGTATAAAATTCATAGCTATGAAATAACTAAAACTCTGATGTATTATTAAAAATATACGTTAGGTTGTATGTAGTGATACATACAAAGATTACATGTACAAACCCATAATTAACACAATGCTACCGCAACCATTCTGCAATCTACCTTGCCCAAAACACTCTTCCAGTCACCTCCAAACTCTTCAATTCTCTCCACCTAACCACCCACAAACCATTCACAAACATGCAATTCCCGACAAAAGAAGAACTTATCGTCAGTTGTCCTTAACATCTCGTTCATTCATTTGGTCCCTATCCCCCTATTTCCTCCCACTGCGATGATCGCACTACATTTTTCCACGTCTCTATTCTATTCTCTGGATGACCTGAATTCTCGAGCAGTCGAGTGACGATTGATCTGTACAATTGATCGATTTCTTTTTACTACAGCCATGCAGAAAATTTCGCCTTGGAAAAGAATGTTGTGATTTCGAATGTCTGGATCACCTGAAGAACGTTACCGGAACTGGTAAAGTTTATGTCGTTGATGATAATAATTCCTCCACGACTCAGCAACAAAAGCTACTCTGGGTGATGAGCTTAATGGTGCTGTTGCGGCTAGTTTAATTTTTCAACAGGGATCCAGATGGCGCCGTTGACGAAATTCTTTCACTATAAACGTCAACGATCAACATCAGCCATCAGGGAACGAAGAAGGTACGCTGTAACGTGTCTGAGTAATTATACCTCGAGGAGTACATACAGTTATGTAATGAAGATTCGTATGTGAGTGTTTGTTTTCTTATTTCTTTTCCCTTTGTTTCATTTGAATGGATTTTTGTACTCAAAGAGCGAGGTAAGATTACGTCAGATACGTTTTTACATATGCTAAAAAAATGGAAAATGATGATGATGAATCAATGACACGTAGAAAATAATAATCTATTGTATTGCTGTTATCTAATGGTGTTGTAGTTGACTGTATGGTGGATGTATCTAATGGTGCTGTAGTTGACTGTATGTTGTTCAATATTGCTATGAAGCTCTTCTGATTTATTGTCACTTATACGAAGGATGGAAGTATACGAAATTGATAAAATTATTAATAATATTTACGAAGAGAAAGTAAACTGTTGGATATATGACAAAATAATTCTATTTTAAATAAGAGGCTGGTCAGCGTGGTTATTTAGTTTACAAAATCAAACGAATTTAATGAATGTAATGGTAAGGAAGTAACTATAAGTGGCTGTTAAACTATTTTTATGCTTGAAAAGTAATTCGCAAAGTAATGTAAAGCAGTACTACTGAGTTGTACATAACCTCTTTCAGAATTTGTTCTTAACCTCTTGCTTCATAGCTTCCTTAATTATACTCCTCAAACTTATTGACTACTTCGATGTTGTTACGAACAGAAACTGATAAAATATTAATCTTAAATATAGATTGAAATGAAAGCTTGTCACGTAAATGTGTGTGTGTGTGTGTGTGTGTGTGTGTGTGTGTGTGTGTGTGTGTGTGTGTGTGTGTGTGTGTGTGTGTGTGTGTGTGTGTGTGTGTGTGTGTGTGTGTGTGTGTGTGTGTGTGTGTGTGTGTGTGTGTGTGTGTGTGTGTGTGTGTGTACTGCTTACTCAAACTATGGATCACATAACCTATACAAAAAAAAAAAAAAAAAAAATTATTGTACACTATAAAGCAAGAGGTTAAATCTTTAATCTGTTAAGAATTAAATTTTTTATTGTAACTGCGAAAATTATAAAAGTACCAAGCGAAGCAAGTACGGAATATAGGGATATAGGAAGCGATGGGGAACAGCAAGTAACTCCAACATCGAAATACTACAACGATTCCAATCGAAAACGCTAAGAGCCTTAATAGACGCACCTTGGTATGTTACCAACGAAACCATCCATCGCGACCTCAAGATACCTACAGTCAAAGAGGAAATAGCAAAATATAGCGACAGATATAGCAAAAGAGTCAAGAAACACCGAAACCCCCTAATCACTGGACTACTCGATACGACGGACCAGATTCGCAGGCTGAAGAGGCACTACCCGCTAGACCTAAACGTTAGATTCATTTAATTATCCAAATTAAGCTAATGCACTTACTTATAATACTTATAAATTATACCTATCTATAATAAGTATTAACTTATTGTAAATAAACAGCCATGTCACTGCGCCACGCCAGAAAAATTACTGAAAATTCTCAACGCGAGAATTGATTGTAATTCCAACAAATAAATAAAAAAAAAAAAAAGCTGTTGCTGTCCCCAAGCGCCAAAATACGTTCTGACTACTATTTTATGTATCTCACAGAAGTATGTCTTCATTCATCATCTCCCATGCCATCCACCAACGTGTTCTTAACATGTTATCTCCTAGTAAAATATTGATATTGAGTCAGATATCCAACTGAATAATCTTTTCGGTGTCTACTATAAGACATTTAAAACCAAGGCTCGTACACACGTGTGCTTATACGTCAGATGTAATACTTAACACGAAACCTGCTTATATTAATATTAAATTTATGCATAGTAGGATGTTCGACCTTTGTAAAAATGAAATTATAATACATACAGTTTCACCGTGGAAAAGTGAATCTTTCTAGCATGTCCACGCAAATGCAGCGGAGGGGAGGACTGTGCATGCACCAAACAACTTTACGTTCGTAATTTTTCACACAAATGTACAACTGTAGGGAAATAATTATCTCTGATTTTTCGGATGTTAGGAATCGACAATATCGCATAACGGAATGCTGTGTTCTACGTATTCTATTTTTGTTACGAAAGTGGTACAAACGAAGTCCACGTAAGAATAGTACAACAAAATCGGTTGAGGTTAGGTTATCGTGCAGATATCGCGGCTTTTGCATTGGAAATCACGCAACTGCCAGTCTCGTCGTTCCTTGTAAACGAAAGAAAGGTATTGTAATCGGTCGGAATTAACATAAAACTCGTCGCATGCGACCATATGGCCTGAATGTTGAATAAACGAGAGTAGAGCGCGAGCTATGTGATTCTAACCGTTTAGGCGGAAACTAATGATTGTAACCAGAGCCGAGATATATGCCAATATTACTTTGCTCGACAAAGCGTATAAGATGAGGAGAGAATCGCGATAAGGTAGAACAAGAGACAGATATTCTCTACGTAAAGCAAGTCTGTCAACTAGATTGAAATCCTATAGCTATAACTACAGTGAATCCATATTCTGGCGAATTGTCTTTTCACAAATGAAGCTTCTGAAGAACGGAATTGATACAATAACTACTGTTCATTCATAACTACTGTTGTAAGAATCTATATATTTGTCTATCTATATCTATATATATCGATCTATATATATTTGTCAGAATGTCATTTTATCAAAAAACCCATCCTCTGTAATCATAGTTTAACGAAGCATAATTAATAGAAGAGGTAGAGCGTTAAGTGGAGATGATTTAATCACAGTTAAGTAGATAAATCTCTATATTAGTCTCTTTAATTAAAATGTCCTACGTTTTATTTGCGTCATTTTTTTTCTTCATCCAATTTAAAATGTTTAAATAACAATAGCCTATACAATATAATTTTATGTAAAAAAATTGATTATACCATGTTTATTACAGATATTTAACATTTTTGTGTACATACAAAATTTAGATTATACCTCGCTTGAGAACAAAAATTCTATTTGTTTTCCTAACATGTACTAATAATTATTGATCAAACTAGAAAAAGCTGGAGGAGATTACTTAGGAAGATTACTTAGCATCTTATATTCCTGGCAAGAGAAAATGAAAAATTCGTTTCTTCTCTTTGCTTCCCTGTTCCTTCTTTCCTCCTTTTTCCCTTTTTACATCGCGTTGTTTTACATCGCAATTTACATTTATTTGTAAAGTTTGAATCTTCTCGATATTGAAGATGTTGAAGCTGCAAGTATGTATTTCATTTTAATCCATTCGAGACCGAGATTTAATTGTAAGACGATACCTAGGTGTCGGTACGATCTGAATGTTTAGTTAGAATGATTCTGTGTTTTACTCTCTCCAGGGTATCCTTTTCATACTTTGATTTTAAATCGATGACAATCTTAAATAGTATGCCTCATATTTTTAAAATATAAAATTATATACTATGTTATTCTATAATGTATTATGTACAGTCATATATATATAATAATTCTATATTGAAAAAAATATGAAATTAACATGATATATACATTACTACATAAGTTATATATAAAATATGTATACTATACCCTTGCCTACTGACTGATATGAATTTCTTTCGGTCTCGAATGCGTTAAAAGAGAGCGCAAAGAAGGCGAAATTACTTATTGTAATTAGTAAAACGACCTGAGAGGCAGACAGATACAAGAAAGAAGGAATATTATATTAGCGGCATTATCATGTTTTTGCTCTCTTTAAGTCTTTCATCGAGACAGACAATCTACAGGTATTAATCGACCAATTTCTCCAAGCTGATAACTTCGAATTGATGTTTATATATAAGAAGTGTTATGTGTTAATCTGTCTAAATGTTTAAAAGGTGTTATAAATTAAATGTTGTTAAACGATACGTAATTGCCTTTTGATCGTAAATTTTACTATCAAGGGGTCTTTTATGTATGCGTAATCATTGTGAATTATAACAATTTATGTGATCGATATTAAAGGTGTTTAAAAGCATGTAGTTTTTTTCTATATTACTATTCTCCTATATTATTATCCTATATTATTATAGCATTCCTATATTATTATAATATCCAATTACATGTTGATACACAAGATATACAGATTATTATTTATAACGTTTTGGTTTTCTTAATTGAGTCATTCATTTAGTACAAATGATAAGAAATTAGTAATAATTCACAAAAAAAGGATATCGTAGTAGAAATATTATAAAAAAACATTTTCTGTTTTAGTGTAGAGTTACTCCTTCTTACAGACAGTGTCGTACAAATCTGTACGTCTCTGAGAAAATGTAGGTATCTGAGCCCTTACTTCCTCAACAACTTTTAGATCTGATAGAAAAAAGAAACATACGAAGTAATAAGTAATGCTTACTAATAAATTCAACAAATACAGAGGAAGATGGCTAAATCGATAAATTAACGAGACTAAAAATTAATTACATCATGGATCTCTCGCTTTTAATTTTAAGCTGTAAATTACCGATATCGGTGACTGCCATATTCTCTTGAGTTTCCAAATCGTAAAGAATCTTTCCCCAGGGATTGGTCAACTGTGTATGTCCCCATGCGACGTAACTTGCTTAAGGAACACGAGCCGGTGATATGCAGGCAACGTATAATTGATTATCATTCGCTCTGAAACGCTGAAGTAATGACCAGTGCAGTGGTCCAGTGGTCATATTGAATGCCGCTGGATATATCAGCATTTGGCAACCTAACCCAGAGAAGCAGGAAATATGAAGCCACCGAATACCAATTAACTTCGTAGTTGCACGGTTCACATTCCATCATTTCTGAATATGCGAGGACAGTCCTCTTATTGTGCTTTTAATTCTTTTATTTGTTTCATTTTCAGCAAATATACTGGTTTTTTTAAATTAAGCTTCTTTTTATACAGAGTTACAGATTATATTAATTTTATATAGAATATATTTAAGAAAGATATTTAATTTTTTGCTAGTTAAGTATTGATCGATTAAGTTACTGTACCTTTGTTCCGATAAATGCGTGCCATTTCCTCGAATCTAATATCATAGCAAATGCCAATACCTATTTTGCAGCCCTTCACATCGAACGTCGTTAGGGAGTTACCAGGACTGAGTGAATCACTCTCTCGAAAAGTAATCTTATTAGGAATGTCGATGTCGAATAGATGTACCTAATAACATAAAAATGTGGTCGCTAATTCTATTGCTGCAACTTTTGTAATTTAATATCAAAGTTACCAACTCCTAAACTTTAATTATTTTTTATTTAATAACTGACAGCGTTTTTATCACTTTCTTTTATTAAAAAATCTTATCATTTAATAATGTTTAAAAAGGAGAAAAAATAAGTATAATAATATTTTAAGTATGTGAAAAATTTATACAACAACAAACACATTACAACAAAAATGGGCGTTTCCCGTATCATAACGTATTTTATAAACCGTAAATTATAGAATTGGTTATAGTATACGTATGTACATATGTATATTCCTAAATTATTCCTAGATAGAGTCACTTTCTTCACCCCAATATTTTCAAATTCAAAGCCATAAAGGAATATATTACTTACCTTTCGGTGTTTTGCTATCAAAGTTCCATCGGGACCCCAAATAGTACAGGTATTGTACAATTTAGCGCCCTCTATTTCAGGCATCGTACCACCAACTACATAGATGTTGTTTTCTTTAGCTGCGTTCGATGAAGCAACGCTCGTTTCACCATCAGGAATACTCTCGGCGTATTTTGGAAAGTACTCTGCATTGCAATATTTCAATTAATGAAGAATAACTGTCTTTTGTTCCAACCATAAATTAAATTGAAATGTTTGTCAGTTTTTTATTTTTTAAATTATTAAAATAACTAAGTTTTATATTTCGACTTAATTAAATATGCAATTACTTAGCTAATAGTATATATAATAAATTGTTTCTACAGGTTCAAAATGAAAAATGAATATTTAGAAATATTTAATTACGACAATGCTATTTGTGTTAGCATCAGTGGCTTGTTACTCAACGACTTTGCTAGTACTTTTTGAAACATAAAGTTAGTTTTCAATTAACACTTATACTAGAGGCGGAATTATAAATGCAAAATAATTGATAATACTAATTTATAAGTACCTAATTATTAGTATCTTAAAAAATATATTTATACAAAAATCACGATAATCATGAAAATGGGGAAATCCTATATTCTCGAATCAATTCACAATTTATTTTGTATATTAATTAGATTCCGCGCTCATCAGTACGTACTCACTGGCGACATCGAGAAAATGTATCGGCAATTCCTCGTACGACCAGAGGATCGGAAATATCAAAGGATATTATGGCGCAGCGCGAGTGGAGAAACAGAAACATATGAGCTTAACACCGTAATACTCTTATCATAGAAATAGAAGCAGTCCTCAATTCCCGCCCGCTAACTCCTATCTCCACCGATCCAAATGATCTCCTAGCCCTCACTCCCGGACATTTCCTCATTGGCGATTCATTAATGTGCTTACGTGATCGAGATTTCAGAGACATTCCATCGAACCGACTCTCCAAATGGCAGCATATCCAACAGCTTAAACAACATTTTTGGAACCGCTGGCATAAGGAGTATTTGAACGAGCTAACCAACCGCAATAAATGGAGCAAGGGTGGACACAGCATCCAAAAGGGCACAATCGTCATCCTCAGAGAGGACAACGTTCCCTCCATGCATTGGCTTCTGGGCCGAGTTATCAAGGTTCATCCAGGCGCCGATGGTGTCATCCGGACAGCTACAGTTCAGACGGCAAAGAGCATTTTGGATCGGGGCGTCAAAAGGCTTGTCCCACTGCCAATTCAACCCGATCTCGAGAAACCCGAACAACTAGCCATCGAGACGAAATAAGATGGGAACCTCAACCACACCTCGCTAGTTTGATCGGTACCCTCTCAACGGGGGGAGAATGTTACGCCATGCGGCTTACCATAGGTCATATTCTTAACTATCGATCGCGGCACTATAATGTCGCAGACGGATCGTCGCGTCTGCCCGGCAAACAAACATTGTAGTGGCAAGCGCATGGTTCATTAAGCAGGGCGACTTCCAGAAACGTCGACTCGTGGCCCGTATTTTACCTCGCTGTAAAAGAATGTGGCGTGATCCGAACGTAGTGGGGGTCGCCTTCCAGAAAAAACGAAAAAAATCGAAAGGCGTTCAGAACTTTTCGAGAAGTCGAACCGTCAACACATGTGGTATGTCGCGCATTACTTATCAACCAAAACGCAGTTACATTTTTTTTGTTCCATTTATATCTTTCTAGTTAATAAGTTGTTGAAATAAACATTAATTTATTTGTGTTAATTCTGTGGAATTTCATTGAACTACCCTTATTATCATAATCGAAATAAGGGGATCGATCAGTTCGTGGCGTCGATTATTTAATCGTAATGGGAACTTACAACTCTCGTTGACGTGCTATCTCGCGATCGCGTCTCTCCGCGAACGGTCGAAACAAAATGATTCACTAAAAACTGTCCTGAATTCCTAAGAATTTATTTACCGAAAAACTGACAAAGTGTTTATTTAAAAAATGAGGTTGAAGGTAGTCCTTTTCTTTCATTTCATTCATTTTCATTTTCTTTCTTAAGTATGGCTAACACAATATCTAATCAATTAAAATTTTATATTTTCACGTGAAAAGTTTCTTTAGATAATTATTATCAACATGATGACTCACTCTTACGGATTAATACGTGTCTGTAGGGCAATCCGGTGGACTTGATCGGCTTTTTACTTCGAAAGTTGAGTAATCGGTGTCGCTTTCTTACGCATCTTTGAACTGTATAAATGTTTTAAAATTGTTTGATCCAGAATGTACCACACCGGACAATCAAGAAGGCAGGTGCCTTGACTACAGAAAATGTAAACCTCTGCAAGAAATATGGCAGATACAGTACCGTACAGCCACCGATTTTTATAGACGATCAGTGTGCAGATACCAGGGCAATGTTACGATCGTTTGCTGTCCGAACGATCCAAACAAAGAGAAGAGAGAAATTTTAATAAAAACTGTGTATAAGTATAAGGCTTTGCGACCACCATACTGTGGTTTTAGCAACGTCTCTCATACCAGGGTGGTCGATGGTAAACCAGCTGAACTTGGTACGTTTTATGTCTTTCTTTCCGATTAATAATAAGCCATTTACTGCAAAGAATGAACTTTAAAGGCATTAAACAGCACATCAATGTACATTTCAATTAGACTAAATAATAATGCTATGATTTTATCGGTAGTAACTTTACTTATTAACTTGAATTATTTCTTTCTTTTACTTCATGTTAGGAAGAGTATCTTTTTGCTTGAAATAAAAAATTGATATAGGAGTAATAATATGGATAGAGATCAAAAACTGTTAGGGCAGAAATTACACGTTTGAACTTTATAGTTCAGTATAGTTCAAATAGAAATTATATAGAATTATTTAATAATTTGTATTCCACTGGAATAAAAATTTAATTTCTGTCTTTATCAAATCTCTATTTCAGAGTATTTGTACGTATGTACTTATCGTCTGCTGTATGATCGAATATCGAATAGGTAATAATCGTTGTTACCCGTTATGTGAGAAAAAATTATGTATATTCACAACTATGACTATTGCATTTTAGGCGCTTGGCCATGGATCGCTGCATTAGGTTTTCGTAATCCCCGAAACCCAGACAAACCACTATGGAAGTGCGGAGGTTCCCTGATATCGGCTAGGCATGTTTTGACCGCAGCACATTGTGCACATATGGATGGAATAGAAAACATACACAATCATAATATTGTCATTCTTAGATTGGTGGAGGAGGTGCCATTTTCGAGTAAGTCCTCAAATATATATATATATATATATGCTATTGAGTATTACTGAAGTATCATATCCTGAAATTTCTTACTGTACACATATATTGTGTCATAAAGCGTGTATAATTCTTTCTCATACTTTTGGTCATTCGTTTCCTGCATTTTCATTTATTTTTTTATTTTTCAGGGTACGTATATCCCATTTGTACGAAAGAGCCCCTACGAAAGAGCAACTTCGTCGGCTATAACCCCCTTGTTGCTGGATGGGGAGCATTAAGATATAGTAAGTGATATCAATTTTATAATAAAATTAAATAGTTCCAGTCTTAAATATCTTTCTTATTTTCTTCGTAGGACGACCACGACGTAATGCATTAATGGAAGTACAAATGCCAGTGATTAAGAACGCCGAATGCAAAATAGCTTATTCCAAATTTCCTAATGCACCTGATATCACTGATGGTATAATATGCGCCGAACATGCTCAGGGTGGAGAGGATTCTTGTACGGTAATTAAGTTACAGAGTTACTACAAACTATACGGTATCTGAAGACACGTCGATTCGAATTAACATCAAATCGACGTCTTAAACATTAAAAATAATAGATAAACACAATTTAATAGTTTTGCCCACTTCTCACACCTCGTTATGGTATTTAATCTAATTTCCTTCTAATCTTAGTTTTGCTCAAAATACATATAACATGTACGTTATAAATTGGAGTATTTCAATACACAAATCAATAGAAGATTATTACTGTATATAAGTATAATTTCAATACAATTCGATCGATATATTTCAGTGTCTTTGATTAAAAATTTAACGATCCTTTCAGGCTGACCGCGGCGGACCACTGCTGATACAACATGAATTAACCTCGTATTTAATAGGTATTGTGTCTTATGCTTATAAGTGCGGCACAGCTGGGTATCCCAGCGTTTACACTAGGGTCACATCGTACCTTGACTTCATTCTCCAAGCGATGCAATAATATGATATTACTGTTCCATAAATATCATTGTGTAAAAAACGTAAAGTTGGATTTTCTTATTGTGGAGATAAGAAACAGCTCAAATTTACATTGTTTTGTACGTTACAAATTATAGGCTTAAAATGTACGAAATGTAACTTTGAAACGACACTAATTTTTTACGCACGATAAACCTCCACGACTTAGGTATGTAAAGATGATAAACGTGTATTAATTCTATTAATTTGGTAATAATAAACCAACTTTCTGAGAAGTTCTGTAAATTTCGTTTCTGTTGTATCAAGAGAATAATGGAATATTCCACTTAGATCGTATACTTCTTGTACGTACGTACAAAATTTTCCGGCTAATCTAAAACACTTCATAAGATAGAGAGCTTCTGGAAATTCGGACACAGAGAGTGCATAAAATACAAGATAAGTCTCGTGTCTTTCAAAATTATTTTTTATTCGCTAAAAACGTCCTGTGTACTCATGCAATCACATGCAACCTCGAAACTTCACTTATTTTTTATCACTTTCCAATTCAATACACAGTTTCAGCATTTTTGACTATATGTAAGAGAAATTTCCATTCAGCCAAAGGTGTACTTACAGATTATAGATTCCTATACGACTCTCAGTAAAAATTTATCCGCACTCCAGATAGTTAAAACTTCTGTCGACCGTATTGATCCATCTGCACTCTTCGTATGACGTCAATATCTGTTCAGTGCTGCTGCGCAGGTTTCTTTGTGTTACGTCAATTCGTTTGTGACCGTTGCGCGAGTAATGGCGCTTTGCAATGGTGATTTGCAGGAAAACAGTGCAGGATGCTGTGATTCGTTTCTTGTGGTCGGAGGTTATGTTTGATGCCTATATTTATCAAAGATTTAATGCACATTATGGAGAAAGTGTTTTGTCACGAAGTGTGTTTGAATGGGCACAAAAGTTCAAAGAAGATCGCACGAGTGTTATGAAAAAACAGCTGGACGCCCGTCCACATCCACGATGACAACATTGAACGTGCTCATGAACTTATGCTCTATGGAATAGACGAGTGACACTGGATAATGTGGCAAATCATTTGCAAATCAGCCACGGCTCTGCTTATGCAATAGTGCACGACAGATTTGGATTTTAAAAAGTTTGTGCGAGATGGATGCCGAAAAAGCTGATGAAAAGGTGAAGACGACGATGCATTCGTGGTTCGCAGCTCAGCCCAAAACATTTTTTAATGAGAAAATACAAAGGTCCTTCGGCAAATGGACAAAGTGTATACAGAAATCGAGTGATTATGTCAAAAAATGATGTATGTCTTTTTTGACAATTGCTTAAAATAAATTCTACACCGACAGAGCGGGTAACTTTTTACTCACCCTCGTAAGACACTTAAATTTCCAATCTATTATGATGAATAAAAGAGCTTATACTATTAAATCTAATTGTATTTTGTTGCATGAGAGTACACGTGTATGTGATGTACATTACCTTTATATCCCCTTGAACGCTTCAATATTGCGCATATATACTATATTTTGTACAGCTTCTATAAAATTTCGTATGTTTGTTTAGGCTGTTAATCTAGAGGCTGGAGTACAAAGAAGTGGCACAATGATGTGGGCTGATGACATTTATAATTATCAAGGAATCACCCCTACATTCGCTCAGGTATATATCGTTGACTATAACGTATTTAACATATATGATTGTTAGAATATTAATAATTAATTTTTAATTCTATCAGAATTTTAATGAAACTGTCCCTTGGGAAGGAAGAACTGATACCTTGATATCACGGTTTGTACATCCTATATATACGACAAATTTTAGAACATTATATAACGAAGAACCAGATCGTCGTGGCCATGTGATGTGAATAAAAGGACTTGAATTTGATGATATTTTTATAATGTTAGATAACATAACTAAGTATCTTCACAGTAAGATAGGATGACATGGTTTACATGATCTTAATGTTGTTCACTCGAGTGATGATATTATAAGGAAAAGCGTAATATCACAGGTAGGATGATTCATAATTTAGAACTACTAACTCATGTATGTATTAAAAATTAAAGAAATATATTAAATTTTATAGGATATTTATGTTTAGTAACCAGTAATTCAGAGATTGGTATTCATGGTTACTATAACGAGGCTGTAGAAACGCACCCTTTCTTCTTTGCAAATGGTCCTGTATTTATGTCTAAGCCGAAACTGGAACCTCTGAATAATTTAGATTTATTCTTGTTATTTTCTAAAATACTTATCTACAGTATACCATAAGGAATGATACCGTATCGCACCTAATCAAGTGCCTTAAGAAACATCAACAGGATATCACAGTAAGTAATCCCTTATCGACAGAAGTGTAAGTAAAAGTTATGTGTCATTGTTATACACAATTATGTGTTAGTGTTATACACAGTTATTTATCATTTTCTATTAATTCAGTTGTAGCCACTACAATATCTATGACACTGGTAGTAATTATAAGAACAATAATGATGTTCTATAAGAGGAAATGATGATTAGGAACAAAAACTTACAGGTAAGTCAAAGTATATGTTATTTGCCATTTGAAAAGAAAGTTACTAACTTGGAATTTTTTGATAAATAATAATTGTGCAAAATATATTGGATTTCAAATTTGTCAAAAATTGAAATTTAAGAAGCAT
>NW_026099510.1:0-24943 GCF_024542735.1 Bombus huntii
CGTTTTACTAATTACAATAAGTAATTTCGCCTTCTTTGCGCTCTCTTTTAACGCATTCGAGACCGAAAGAAATTCATATCAGTCAGTAGGCAAGGGTATAGTATACATATTTTATATATAACTTATGTAGTAATGTATATATCATGTTAATTTCATATTTTTTTCAATATAGAATTATTATATATATATATGACTGTACATAATACATTATAGAATAACATAGTATATAATTTTATATTTTAAAAATATGAGGCATACTATTTAAGATTGTCATCGATTTAAAATCAAAGTATGAAAAGGATACCCTGGAGAGAGTAAAACACAGAATCATTCTAACTAAACATTCAGATCGTACCGACACCTAGGTATCGTCTTACAATTAAATCTCGGTCTCGAATGGATTAAAATGAAATACATACTTGCAGCTTCAACATCTTCAATATCGAGAAGATTCAAACTTTACAAATAAATGTAAATTGCGATGTAAAACAACGCGATGTAAAAAGGGAAAAAGGAGGAAAGAAGGAACAGGGAAGCAAAGAGAAGAAACGAATTTTTCATTTTTCTCTTGCCAGGAATATAAGATGCTAAGTAATCTTCCTAAGTAATCTCCTCCAGCTTTTTCTAGTTTGATCAATAATTATTAGTACATGTTAGGAAAACAAATAGAATTTTTGTTCTCAAGCGAGGTATAATCTAAATTTTGTATGTACACAAAAATGTTAAATATCTGTAATAAACATGGTATAATCAATTTTTTTACATAAAATTATATTGTATAGGCTATTGTTATTTAAACATTTTAAATTGGATGAAGAAAAAAAAATGACGCAAATAAAACGTAGGACATTTTAATTAAAGAGACTAATATAGAGATTTATCTACTTAACTGTGATTTAAATCATCTCCACTTAACGCTCTACCTCTTCTATTAATTATGCTTCGTTAAACTATGATTACAGAGGATGGGTTTTTTGATAAAATGACATTCTGACAAATATATATAGATCGATATATATAGATATAGATAGACAAATATATAGATTCTTACAACAGTAGTTATGAATGAACAGTAGTTATTGTATCAATTCCGTTCTTCAGAAGCTTCATTTGTGAAAAGACAATTCGCCAGAATATGGATTCACTGTAGTTATAGCTATAGGATTTCAATCTAGTTGACAGACTTGCTTTACGTAGAGAATATCTGTCTCTTGTTCTACCTTATCGCGATTCTCTCCTCATCTTATACGCTTTGTCGAGCAAAGTAATATTGGCATATATCTCGGCTCTGGTTACAATCATTAGTTTCCGCCTAAACGGTTAGAATCACATAGCTCGCGCTCTACTCTCGTTATTCAACATTCAGGCCATATGGTCGCATGCGACGAGTTTATGTTAATTCCGACCGATTACAATACCTTTCTTTCGTTTACAAGGAACGACGAGACTGGCAGTTGCGTGATTTCCAATGCAAAAGCCGCGATATCTGCACGATAACCTAACCTCAACCGATTTTGTTGTACTATTCTTACGTGGACTTCGTTTTGTACCACTTTCGTAACAAAAATAGAATACGTAGAACACAGCATTCCGTTATGCGATATTGTCGATTCCTAACATCCGAAAAATCAGAGATAATTATTTCCCTACAGTTGTACATTTGTGTGAAAAATTACGAACGTAAAGTTGTTTGGTGCATGCACAGTCCTCCCCTCCGCTGCATTTGCGTGGACATGCTAGAAAGATTCACTTTTCCACGGTGAAACTGTATGTATTATAATTTCATTTTTACAAAGGTCGAACATCCTACTATGCATAAATTTAATATTAATATAAGCAGGTTTCGTGTTAAGTATTACATCTGACGTATAAGCACACGTGTGTACGAGCCTTGGTTTTAAATGTCTTATAGTAGACACCGAAAAGATTATTCAGTTGGATATCTGACTCAATATCAATATTTTACTAGGAGATAACATGTTAAGAACACGTTGGTGGATGGCATGGAGATGATGAATGAAGACATACTTCTGTGAGATACATAAAATAGTAGTCAGAACGTATTTTGGCGCTTGGGGACAGCAACAGCTTTTTTTTTTTTTTTTTTTTTATTTATTTGTTGGAATTACAATCAATTCTCGCGTTGAGAATTTTCAGTAATTTTTCTGGCGTGGCGCAGTGACATGGCTGTTTATTTACAATAAGTTAATACTTATTATAGATAGGTATAATTTATAAGTATTTATAAGTAAGTGCATTAGCTTAATTTGGATAATTAAAATGAATCTAACGTTTAGGTCTAGCGGGTAGTGCCTCTTCAGCCTGCGAATCTGGTCCGTCGTATCGAGTAGTCCAGTGATTAGGGGGTTTCGGTGTTTCTTGACTCTTTTGCTATATCTGTCGCTATATTTTGCTATTTCCTCTTTGACTGTAGGTATCTTGAGGTCGCGATGGATGGTTTCGTTTGGTAACATACCAAGGTGCGTCTATTAAGGCTCTTAGCGTTTTCGATTGGAATCGTTGTAGTATTTCGATGTTGGAGTTACTTGCTGTTCCCCATCGCTTCCTATATCCCTATATTCCGTACTTGCTTCGCTTGGTACTTTTTATAATTTTCGCAGTTACAATAAAAAATTTAATTCTTAACAGATTAAAGATTTAACCTCTTGCTTTATAGTGTACAATAATTTTTTTTTTTTTTTTTTTTTGTATAGGGTTATGTGATCCATAGTTTGAGTAAGCAGTACACACACACACACACACACACACACACACACACACACACACACACACACACACACACACACACCACACACACACACACACACACACACCACACACACACACACACACACACACACACACACACACACACACACACACACACACACACACACATTTACGTGACAAGCTTTCATTTCAATCTATATTTAAGATTAATATTTTATCAGTTTCTGTTCGTAACAACATCGAAGTAGTCAATAAGTTTGAGGAGTATAATTAAGGAAGCTATGAAGCAAGTGAGGTTAAGAACAAATTCTGAAAGAGGTTATGTACAACTCAGTAGTACTGCTTTACATTACTTTGCGAATTACTTTTCAAGCATAAAAATAGTTTAACAGCCACTTATAGTTACTTCCTTACCATTACATTCATTAAATTCGTTTGATTTTGTAAACTAAATAACCACGCTGACCAGCCTCTTATTTAAAATAGAATTATTTTGTCATATATCCAACAGTTTACTTTCTCTTCGTAAATATTATTAATAATTTTATCAATTTCGTATACTTCCATCCTTCGTATAAGTGACAATAAATCAGAAGAGCTTCATAGCAATATTGAACAACATACAGTCAACTACAGCACCATTAGATACATCCTCCATACAGTCAACTACAACACCATTAGATAACAGCAATACAATAGATTATTATTTTCTACGTGTCATTGATTCATCATCATCATTTTCCCATTTTTTTAGCATATGTAAAAACGTATCTGACGTAATCTTACCTCGCTCTTTGAGTACAAAAATCCATTCAAATGAAACAAAGGGAAAAGAAATAAGAAAACCAAAACACTCACATACGAATCTTCATTACATAACTGTATGTACTCCTCGAGGTTATAATTACTCAGACACGTTACAGCGTACCTTCTTCGTTCCCTGATGGCTGATGTTGATCGTTGACGTTTATAGTGAAAGAATTTCGTCAACGGCGCCATCTGGATCCCTGTTGAAAAATTAAACTAGCCGCAACAGCACCATTAAGCTCATCACCCAGAGTAGCTTTTGTTGCTGAGTCGTGGAGGAATTATTATCATCACACGACATAAACTTTACCCAGTTCCGGTAACGTTCTTCAGGTGATCCAGACATTCGAAATCACAACATTCTTTTCCAAGGCGAAATTTTCTGCATGGCTGTAGTAAAAAGAAATCGATCAATTGTACAGATCAATCGTCACTCGACTGCTCGAGAATTCAGGTCATCCAGAGAATAGAATAGAGACGTGGAAAAATGTAGTGCGATCATCGCAGTGGGAGGAAATAGGGGGATAGGGACCAAATGAAATGAACGAGATGTTAAGGACAACTGACGATAAGTTCTTCTTTTGTCGGGAATTGCATGTTTGTGAATGGTTTGGTGGGTGGTTAGGTGGAGAGAATTGAAGAGTTTGGAGGTGACTGGAAGAGTGTTTTGGGCAAGGTAGATTGCAGAATGGTTGCGGTAGCATTGTGTTAATTATGGGTTTGTACATGTAATCTTTGTATGTATCACTACATACAACCTAACGTATATTTTTAATAATACATCAGAGTTTTAGTTATTTCATAGCTATGAATTTTATACTCTATAATCTTGACGTTTTATTTCACAGAAGCGTTTGAATATCCATAAAAATTAAATGAACCAATGTATTCATTATCTTATAGAGAAGATATATTATTTTTAATTATGTTCCAATTATTTATCATGATCCTGATTTCCTTATTCTGAAAATTTGAAAGGAAGTTTTGTGTAGTTTGATACTTTCAGCGACAAAGGGTCACTATTGCTTTAGTATATTTCGTCACATATACATGTATATCTATATGAATTGAGGACTGCTTTCTATTTCTATGATAAGAGCTAATACGGTGTTAAGCTCATATGTTTCTGTTTCTCCACTCGCGCTGCGCCATAATATCCTTTGATATTTCCGATCCTCTGGTCGTACGAGGAATTGCCGATACATTTTCTCGATGTCGCCAGTGAGTACGTACTGATGAGCGCGGAATCTAATTAATATACAAAATAAATTGTGAATTGATTCGAGAATATAGGATTTCCCACATTTTCATGATTATCGTGATTTTTGTATAAATATATTTTTTAAGATACTAATAATTAGGTACTTATAAATTAGTATTATCAATTATTTTTGCATTTATAATTCCGCCTCTAGTATAAGTGTTAATTGAAAACTACTAACTTTATGTTTCAAAAAGTACTAGCAAAGTCGTTGAGTAACAAGCCACTGATGCTAACACAAATAGCATTGTCGTAATTAAATATTTCTAAATATTCATTTTTCATTTTGAACCTGTAGAAACAATTTATTATATATACTATTAGCTAAGTAATTGCATATTTAATTAAGTCGAAATATAAAACTTAGTTATTTTAATAATTTAAAAAATAAAAAACCTGACAAACCATTTCAATTTAATTTATGGTTGGAACAAAAGACAGTTATTCTTCATTAATTGAAATATTGCAATGCAGAGTACTTTCCAAAATACGCCGAGAGTATTCCTGATGGTGAAACGAGCGTTGCTTCATCGAACGCAGCTAAAGAAAACAACATCTATGTAGTTGGTGGTACGATGCCTGAAATAGAGGGCGCTAAATTGTACAATAACCTGTACTATTTGGGGGTCCCGATGGAACTTTGATAGCAAAACACCGAAAGGTAAGTAATATATTCCTTTATGGCTTTGAATTTGAAAATATTGGGGTGAAGAAAGTGACCTCTATCTAGGAATAATTTAGGAATATACATATGTACATACGTTATACTATAACCAATTCTATAATTTACGGTTTATAAAATACGTTATGATACGGGAAACGCCCATTTTTTGTTGTAATGTGTTTGTTGTTGTATAAATTTTTCACATACTTAAAATATTATACTACTTATTATTTTTCTCCTTTTTAAACATTATTTAAATGATAAGATTTTTTAACAAAAGAAAGTGATAAAAAACGCTGTCAGTTATTAAATAAAAAATAATTAAAGTTTAGGAGTTGGGTAACTTTGATATTAAATTACAAAAGTTGCAGCAATAGAATTAGCGACCAACATTTTTATGTTATTAGGTACATCTATTCGACATCGACATTCCTAATAAGATTACTTTTCGAGAGAGTGATTCACTCAGTCCTGGTAACTCCCTAACGACGTTCGATGTGAAGGGCTGCAAAATAGGTATTGGCATTTGCTATGATATTAGGATTCGAGGAAATGGCACGCATTTATCGGAACAAAGGTACAGTAACTTAATCGATCAATACTTAACTAGCAAAAAAATTAAATATACTTTCTTAAATATATTCTATATAAAATTAATATAATCTGTAACTCTGTATAAAAAGAAGCTTAATTTAAAAAAACCAGTATATTTGCTGAAAATGAAACAAATAAAAGAATTAAAAGCACAATAAGAGGACTAGTCCTCGCATATTCAGAAATGATGGAATGTGAACCGTGCAACTACGAAGTTAATTGGGTATTCGGTGGCTTCATATTTCCTGCTTCTCTGGGTTAGGTTTGCCAAATGCTGATATATCCAGCGGCATTCAATATGACCACTGGGACCACTGCACTGGTCATTACTTCAGCGTTTCAGAGCGCGGCTCGTGTTCCTTAAGCAAGTTACGTCGCATGGGGACATACACAGTTGACCAATCCCTGGGGAAAGATTCTTTACGATTTGGAAACTCAAGAGAATATGGCAGTCACCGATATCGGTAATTTACAGCTTAAAATTAAAAGCGAGAGATCCATGATGTAATTAATTTTTAGTCTCGTTAATTTATCGATTTAGCCATCTTCCTCTGTATTTGTTGAATTTATTAGTAAGCATTACTTATTACTTCGTATGTTTCTTTTTTCTATCAGATCTAAAAGTTGTTGAGGAAGTAAGACAAGACGAAATTTTTTGCATGTCTGTAGTAAAAAGAAATCGAATCTGGTCCGTCGTATCGAGTAGTCCAGTGATTAGGGGGTTTCGGTGTTTGTTGACTCTTTTGCTATATCTGTCGCTATATTTTGCTATTTCCTCTTTGACTGTAGGTATCTTGAGGTCGCGATGGATGGTTTCGTTGGTAACATACCAAGGTGCGTCTATTAAGGCTCTTAGCGTTTTCGATTGGAATCGTTGTAGTATTTCGATGTTGGAGTTACTTGGACAGCAACAGCTGGTGATACTGTCATACACCTCCATTTATAAACTTTCGAAAATCGATGTGACCTTCAAACTTTAGTGTATTCTGTTTCACAGCACAAAATGTTTCCGAAACGTACGTTTATTGTTACAATAAACTTGACTAGTGGCTCTGAAATACTATCCTTGAAAAAACAATGGGGAAATTGGAGCAAAAGCAGAAGGAAATAAACAAAGACCTTGTTGGTTCGTAAAAATAAAATATGCTACAGGAAAAACTTTTTCCAACGGATTGAGATGCGACAAGCTTTAAAAGCTATGACGCGAATCGAGCGTTTGTCCTACAAGAGCGCATTTTCGGTGGATATATATGTCGGAATGACATTGGGGATAGGGTTGTCGGTGTTTGAGGAGTCTTCATTGAAGGTAGCCATCGTTGCGGTGTAACGAAGATACGATTTATTGACACAGGTATGAATAACACAGGTTTGACAATCTACCACGGCGGTGAGACGTCCGCGACACTAGTGACAATGGTCTCCGGTTCGATAACGAATCCGCGGCCAACGGGATGACAGATGGGCGTTCTCGCTGAATCTAAGTCTGATTCGTAAAAATAATTGCTGAGCGTAAAGACGTTACTCTTTGGTCGACGGGAGCGCGTAAAAGAATGCCCGTCCCGTCCCGATGATGCCACAGAGGAAAACTATAATGGGGTGTGTCTAAGGACACGAGATCATCGGATTCGTCGAGGAAAGCCTTCGTTTAGGAAGTAAGGGAAATTGACGTTGCTGCTAATTGGTCAATCTCCATATCGGTGGTTAGAAAAAGATGGTAGCCGCCCTCGAGGGAAAGTTGCTAGTGGGAGACGTCGCTCGTTGAAAAATATGTCTCCCCTATCTTCCCGTAGTTGGGACAAAGACTGTTTGTCTGTTTGAAGGACTTTAGTTAACTAAACCTTAAGATTTATAACGGGCCCTCGGGCTAGCCGAACATGTACTGCGGAGACGCATCGACATCTGGCAATCATCTTACTCGAAGAATAGGGTCTGCGTGTGGCGAGCCACGGGACAGAAACCGTGGAATGTTTACTGTCGCGTGTCGCCACGAATATTTCTTTTAAGGAGAGCTATAGAATTACTCCATACCTTTGTTAGGCAAAGCGTTCATCCCTTGACCGCGGCTACGTTGGGCGACAGACTGTCACCTCGAGCCAAAGCTCACCGTCACTAATCTCGAACAATTACAATCGGATTGAATAACTACAATAGTTTAGTTACAGTTATAGTAGACTTTAGATTGCAATGTTGCGGGGCTATCCAAAGGTTCCGGTGTCCTTTCATCTCCGACATATAGATATACATGTATATGTGACGAAATATACTAAAGCAATATTGACCCTTTGTCGCTGAAAGTATCAAACTACAAAACTTCCTTTCAAATTTTCAGAATAAGGAAATCAGGATCATGATAAATAATTGGAACATAATTAAAAATAATATATCTTCTCTATAAGATAATGAATACATTGGTTCATTTAATTTTTATGGATATTCAAACGCTTCTGTGAAATAAAACGTCAAGATTATAGAGTATAAAATTCATAGCTATGAAATAACTAAAACTCTGATGTATTATTAAAAATATACGTTAGGTTGTATGTAGTGATACATACAAAGATTACATGTACAAACCCATAATTAACACAATGCTACCGCAACCATTCTGCAATCTACCTTGCCCAAAACACTCTTCCAGTCACCTCCAAACTCTTCAATTCTCTCCACCTAACCACCCACAAACCATTCACAAACATGCAATTCCCGACAAAAGAAGAACTTATCGTCAGTTGTCCTTAACATCTCGTTCATTCATTTGGTCCCTATCCCCCTATTTCCTCCCACTGCGATGATCGCACTACATTTTTCCACGTCTCTATTCTATTCTCTGGATGATCTGAATTCTCGAGCAGTCGAGTGACGATTGATCTGTACAATTGATCGATTTCTTTTTACTACAGCCATGCAGAAAATTTCGCCTTGGAAAAGAATGTTGTGATTTCGAATGTCTGGATCACCTGAAGAACGTTACCAGAACTGGTATAGTTTATGTCGTTGATGATAAGAATTCCTCCACGACTCAGCAACAAGAGCTACTCTGGGTGATGAGCTTAATGGTGCTGTTGCGGCTATTTTAATTTTTCAACAAGGATCCAGATGGCGCCGTTGACGAAATTCTTTCACTATAAACGTCAACGATCAACATCAGCCATCAGGGAACGAAAAAGGTACGCTGTAACGTGTCTGAGTAATTATACCTCGAGGAGTACATACAGTTATGTAATGAAGATTCATATGTGAGTGTTTGTTTTCTTATTTCTTTTCCCTTTGTTTCATTTGAATGGATTTTTTTACTCAAAGAGCGAGGTAAGATTACGTCAGATACGTTTTTACATATGCTAAAAAAATGGAAAATGATGATGATGAATCAATGACACGTAGAAAATTATAATCTATTGTATTGCTGTTATCTAATGGTGTTGTAGTTGACTGTATGGTGGATGTATCTAATGGTGTTGTAGTTGACTGTATGTTGTTCAATATTGCTATGAAACTCTTCTGATTCATTGTCACTTATACGAAGGATGGAAGTATGCGAATTGGGAGAAGTCAGGTTGAGAGATGCAAGATTTATACGCTCGTTCTGTCAGTTATCCCAGTGTCTGTTACGCGATAGAAAATGAACGAACTGAATAATAAATGCATTATCGGCATGAAGATTGCTTGATGTAGGCCACCGCTTTTTTTCTATCCTTCCGATACCATTTTTCTTTTTTTTCTTTTTTTGCGAAACACTTTGCTAGTCGTGAGAAGCAGCAATTCCCTTCTGCGAATCAATTACGGTTCACGAGAAATTGTATTATAGCCTGGAACGTATTCAAATTATCTTCAATTATTCTCGGCTGTTTCCATTTCCATTCGTCTCTTACGTAAGTACTCGTTTGATGTACGTACATAGTGAGACAATAATCGTTAACACCTTTAATGTCTTCAGTATTATAGAATAAGACGCGAAAATACGTTGAAACCTGACTTTTAGATTCGCGAGACTCTATAAGGCTTCGAAAGTCTCTTGTTTCAGGCCGAATAAAAAATTGTAGATGAAGAATTACATTGCGAGGTCTGTTAAGGAAAATTTTAAATCGTATCGTTGTAATAGGATTATTTCAGAGAGGGAAATTACGTGTTGCGTGCGAAGCCACGAGCTTTCTTTCAGGCTAATATACATAATTGTCCTATCGAACTTTCCATCTAAACCGTTGCGCTCACACGTGGATTTTGCATTTCAATTTTCTTACTTACAGTCCAGTCCAGTGAGACCAAGTTAAATTTTTCAGCCCTCCGAGGTAGAATATGTTTTATAGAGAGACGTACAACGCCATGAAGGGGAGACAGATCAATAAATTGGGTTATCTTTAAATTACTGACAATCATTTCATCGACGCGGTTTCACCGACACCGAGTCCCCCGGCAACGTCTGTCAAAGCTTATTTACCGATACACTGAAATCAACCACAATCATTTTACCGACCTCTTCCTTTGCTGACAGTTATTATACTCGCTGTCATATGTTATCGTTGATTATACATCTTTATTTACAAATTCGTTCCTGTGTATAACGAAACAAAGGAAGAAACGAAAATGATACGTTTCATGACGCATTGTTAAATTATTAATTAACGAGAGTTACATATCTACATGAATGCTTTGAAATGTCAGTTATAATTCATGAAAATGGATACAAGCCATTTTACTATACATAAATAGAATTATAAAGACATGTTACGTACTAATGCTTTTACGAAATATATTTCTGTATACGTTTGACGTTTCTGTATTATTCCTTATGTGCTTTCTGCTCTTGTGTTTAGCTCGTCGGAAGTAAAAATACGTTAAGCGAATCAGCTAATCTATTCGAGCGTTTCAACGGCTCAGTCTTCTCTTATGCAACTACCAAAAGAGAAGATAAGTCTTTGGTTATACAACATTTCATAACGTCCAAAGTAACGGGGTACTAAAGTTGCAACTTTAAGACAGACCAGATATCAGTCATCGTCCGTAAATACATTTATTACGATCGTTTAAAGTTTAAAGAAACACCGTTATAAAGTCGTAATACGAGACAAAGCGAAGAGAAAGTAAACTGTTGGATATATGACAAAATAATTCTATTTTAAATAAGAGACTGGTCAGCGTGGTTATTTTGTTTACAAAATCAAACGAATTTAATGAATGTAATGGTAAGGAAGTAACTATAAGTGGCTGTTAAACTATTTTTATGCTTGAAAAGTAATTCGCAAAGTAATGTAAAGCAGTACTACTGAGTTGTACATAACCTCTTTCAGAATTTGTTCTTAACCTCTTGCTTCATAACTTCCTTAATTATACTCTTCAAACTTATTGACTACTTCGATGTTGTTACGAACAGAAACTGATAAAATATTAATCTTAAATATATATATATATATATATATATATATATATATATATATATATATATATATATATATATATATATATATATATATATATGTACTACTCACTCAAACTATGGATCACATAACCTATACAAAAAAAAAAAAAAAAAAAAAATTATTGTACACTATAAAGCAAGAGGTTAAATCTTTAATCTGTTAAGAATTAAATTTTTTATTGTAACTGCGAAAATTATAAAAGTACCAAGCGAAGCAAGTACGGAATATATGCGGAATATGAATCGCTCAACTAACCAAAGAGCGGCTCAGTGACAAAATTAGTAAAGTAAAGACCACAAATATTACAACATTATATTCTACCACAAAATAATTCTCTATACAAAAAAGGTACACAACGAATCGATTTTTCACAACGATAAGAGTCAACAGAACCAATCAAGACCAGACGAGACTCTCATAAGACAACGATATCAGAGGGATCAAATCAGCGACTTCAATCTATGTTACAGAGTATAGTTATCAAGAAAAATTGCTCTTTTCATGAAAAGTATGGTAATGATACTCTTATAACACATTGTATATCTGGCAGTCGGATGTGCCCGTGGCCATCGGAAATGTAAAGACGACGCTTTTAGAAAGTGATAGCGCCATCGCGTATTAAAAACGCGTTAGAAGAAGGACGGTTTCGCTATCCAAGGCGAATCGAAAAGTGTGCGTGTTGCGAGAATCAGAGTTGATCGAGACGTCGAAGCATAGAGTCGTTAGAATTGAGTTGCGAGTGTTGTCGAGTGTTAGAGTTGCTAGTGAGAGAGAGAGAGAGAGAGAGAGAGAGAGAGAGAGAGTTACCAAATAGTTGTCAAGTTATTTGTTGTAAATACGAGCGTTGCATTTAGTTTTCCTGTTAATCAAACATCGTTTCTCTGTCTAACTAATATCTGTATTTTCAATCCATTATTAATATATTCCGATATTACAAGTGGGGGCTCGTCCGGGATTGAATAAGACAGAGAAACGATACGATTTAACGGAGCTATTTCTGCGGGAGTAGAAAAGAATAGAATAAAATGGCAAACGTTGAAGACGAACGATTGTCGGGTGAAGAGGATTTGACGCTGGAGGAGCTGAGGAGTAAGCTCGCACAGATGAATCTGCCTATATCCGGTGCGAGATCAGTGCTGGTTGCCAGGTTGAACAGAGCGTGCAAACCTGGTCGATCTACTCCTAAGGATTCGAAGCGTGGCGAAGAACCAACAAACCAGCGAGATCTAAGAAGCAAGCAGAGAGCCGAACGCAGTCAAGAGGGAGAGGAAGACCTCGAGAAGCTGAGGACGAAAGAGCTGAGAGCGCGTCTCGTTAGCTTGGGGTTGAAGGTAACGGGAAGAAAATCCGAACTACGCGCGCGGCTACAGGCGGCCCTAGAAGGAGACGATGTATCGTCGGAAGAAGAGAGCTCCGACGAAAGTGAAGGCGAGGACGATAAACAAGGCGCGCGAGAATACAGGAGAGGCACGCGAGCGGTGTATCAGGACCGCGATGAGTAGCAGCAGAAGGTATGCGTCGGTTCGATGTTGAGTCTTAAAGACGTGGAAGACTCATTAGAGAAATTCAGCGGGGATGATCTGCTGAGGGTAAATCAGTGGGTGGAAGACTTCGAGGAAATGGCAGAAGTGTGGGGTTGGTCAGACGCCCACATGGTGGCCTATGCTAAGAAATTACTCGCAGGCTCCGCTCAGGCCTTCGTACGACAAAAACGATGCGCGAAGTCCTGGGCAAAGCTAAAAAAGGCGTTGAGGAATGAGTTTGAAAATGTAGTAAGCGACCAACAGATACATGGCGAGTTATCCCATAGAAAGAAGAAAGCAGATGAGAGTCTGCAACAATATATGTATCACATGTGCGGGATTGCAAAACAAGGAAGGGTTGATACGCAATCCTTGATAGACTACATTATTCAAGGCATTCCCGACGAGGTCGCGAACAAGACTGTGCTATACGGAGCCAGGAATATCGAGCAATTAAAAGAGCGTTTCAGGCGCTACGAAGCGATAAAAAGAGATATGGAGATGAGGACGAAATTTGAGGAGCCGAAGAGTAACAGGGTAAAGCCGGTGGCGAAGCTGTCCGAAACCGAGAGGAACAAGGAACCCGGTCGATCTGGAGATGCGAGGAAGACGCGATGCTACAATTGCTTCAAATGTAGGGAGTACGGACACATCGCATCAAGTTGCGACAATTTGGGTGAGCCCTCAAAAAAAGTTTACAGCGTGTTTCGGTCGTTACAAACAAGGCGTGGTAAGGATGTTAAGATGGAAAATTTCAAATTGAGCGCGTTGATAGACACCGGTAGTGAGCTGACTCTAATGCGAGCAGATCAGCATGTGAAAATCGGAGCGCCCAGATTAAGTCGGGAAATCGTTGGATTTGGCGGTGTCGGTTCCGGAAGGAATTTTACGCTCGGGAAATTTTCCACGAACATTATTATAGACAATGAGTCGTACTGTATAACCATACACGTAGTTCCAGACACAGTGATGCAACATTCGCTTATTATTGGCGCAGACTTTTTGGACACTGTTGAAATAAGTATAAAAGGGGGAGAATCTTTTATTAGTAGAATAAAGGACGAAAATCCCGATGAGTGTCCGGAAGTCCTCAAGATAGATGTAGAGACACAGGCGAGTGAGATAGATTTGTCACACGTTAAGGACATGCAACATAGGCTAAAAAGAGATTTGAAGAGAACCAAAGCATTGCTAAGAGACGCTCAAACGATGCTGGAGAGATCGAAAGGTGACTCGACGGGTAAAGCAGCTTTACGACAGCTGAAGAACCAGTTAGAAGATGCAGAATGCGCTAGAGCAGTTGCAGTTAAAGCGAAACAGGCACTGGAGCAAGAACCGAATGAGACGCAGGCTTCGTTGCAGGAAGTACTGCGGCAACGTTCCGAAGCAGAAGATCGTGTTAATGTAGCTAGTCGCGAACGAACTGAGCTACTGTCGCAATTGGAAGAAAATAAAGAAGAGTTAGCAGAAGTTTTGAAGAAGTATCGGGCAGCTGTGCAGCAAGTGTCGGAGGAACGGAGAATAGTGGCAAGACACGTGGTGATTGGTAAAGTGGACCACGAGATGGTGTCCTCGTCGGATTCTTGCGGCCAGCAGGAGGACTTAGCGAACATCACGAGGAGGAAGAATCTGGCTAAACAACAGCAACAGGATGTTGTTGATGATATTTGCGAATTTACTGAGAAGGATAGCGTTGCGGATGTGAGGGTTGTTTCAAGTTTTCGGATAGACTCGAAGAGAGTGAATGCAAGGCGAACGAAAAGACAAGGGAAGTCGCACGTGCGGAATCCCTCCAATAATATCGATATACAGAGGATGTGGATGACGAGGACGACGATGGGATTGTCGAGGACACGATGAACGTGAAGACCTTCGAAAAAGAAGAGATCATAGTCTCGGTAGATGGTAAGTTGTTAACGTCTTCCATGTACGAACCGAGCCTACGAAAATGTCACGATGCTGCCACGACGATCAAAGCCCCTGACAAGAGTGAAATGGGTAAACAAACAACGGAGAGGAAGATAGAGGAAGAGCGAAAGAGGAGCAGTAGCATCGAGGACGAACAGGCCGCGGTGTTCCAAGAGGAACGAGATCAGCTGCGTGCGGACGCAAAGAGACGGATTGAGGAGATCCAAATCCGAAACAAGCGGGCGTATAACAGGAGACGCAAGAAGGCGACAGCATACAGGACGGGAGATCTAGTGGCAATCGAGAGGATGCAGAGGGGTCCCGGGCTAAAGCTGCATCCGAAGTTTCTTGGACCGTATCGGGTGATAAAAGTCCTGCGAAATGACCGATGCATAGTGCAGCGAGAGGGGGAGCACGAAGGGCCACGTACAACTTCCACGGCAGCCGATCACATGAAATGGTGGAATGCTGACGATAGTGATGTAAGTGCGAGCGGCGATGATGAGCACATCTGAGGGCAGATGTGATTGTCAGGAAAGGCCGATTGTAATATCGTAGAATAGCTTTGATTGGAGATCGGCTGAAAATAGAAAAACCGTGTACGTCGTGTTTCTGTGGTTCGTTTACATTTAAGAGTGCCTACGTGACTAAAGGCACGTAGTTGGTAGTTCTTACATAGGTATGAGGGAAACAATAGACAACGTTAGAAGAAGGACGGTTTCGCTATTCAAGGCGAATCGAAAAGTGTGCGTGTTGCGAGAATCAGAGTTGATCGAGACGTCGAAGCATAGAGTCGTTAGAATTGAGTTGCGAGTGTTGTCGAGTGTTAGAGTTGCTAGTGAGAGAGAGAGAGAGAGAGAGAGAGAGAGAGAGAGAGAGAGAGAGTTACCAAATAGTTGTCAAGTTATTTGTTGTAAATACGAGCGTTGCATTTAGTTTTCCTGTTAATCAAACATCGTTTCTCTGTCTAACTAATATCTGTATTTTCAATCCATTATTAATAAATTATAATTAATCGAACAAAATTACACCTTTAATATATTCCGATATTACATTACCGTGATGTAATATTTATCATGCTTATTTTGTACGTAAAACGAATCGTTGGAATATTCCCGAAGCTAACGAAGCATTTCCCAAAAGTTAAACCGAAGAGATTAACGCGAATAGTTAAGTGAAATTTTTCCATTAACTTGCTGACCAACCGGCAAATAAAAAATCATAAAAATTGTTTCAATGTGTTGAGGTCACGCATAACTTCTTTTTTCATTGACGATTACCAAACAGGTAAAATTTCGAAATTGTACGAAGGCCACGTGACCAGATCGTATTGGAATTTGAAGTGCATGGAAAAAGACAACTCGAAGTACAAACCTTGAGCTGTACTACTCGAAGTACAAACGTGAACTAATGGATGCAGAAAAGCAATTAACGCCAAACATCCGAACAGCATCTTGGAGCCCGTCATTGTTCTGAAATAAAAGAAGTGACGAATTAAAAAGACGCAGGACTAATAATAATAAAGGAAACTTAGTTCGTATTATAAATTGAATTTACATCAGAAAAGAAGCACGACCAAGCGAAACAGATCGTAGAAATGACAAATATCATCGATATACGTTTCAGTGTAATTTCACTTTTGAAAATTATTTAGTTTAATACGATCGTATTCATCGCTCCGAAACTTTCATTGTGCTGCAATTTGTGCTGCGTCTTTTTAATTTCTCTATCTTTCTGTGTTTTCGGAAAAATTACTTGAAAGATTAAGAATTGCTTGCCTTATTTTATTTTCGATTAGTTAGGATTTGATTATTCCAGGTAAGGTTTATTATTTATAACAGGTTTTATCACTTGTTTATTATTTAGGAGTTTGTTATTTTAGGATTAGTACCTTTTAGGATTTCTTATCCTTCGAGTTTCTGTTTCAGATATCTAGGTCTATTTCAAGATGTTTTATTACATTAGGATTATTTATTCGATTAAGATAATTTAAGAGTTTCACAATGTACAAAGAAATAATCGCGTGAAATTTAGATTTATGCTTTAAACGTATTAAACACGCGGTAATTTCAATGTCTATAGCCTCGAACGTGTTCTGATTAGTTGTGTCATTGTCTGTGACATTGAAATCACAAAAATCCATTGCAAGTGTGCTGTCATGCAATGTGGATGTAATTGGGTTTTTTGGGGTTAGGTTGGGGTTAGGTTGTATCATCTGATTTGTACAGTACTATTTTAACGCAAGGACAGGAAAGTTATTATATATTTCCCGTCCATTATTTGAATCGTTGTGAAGTGTAACGAATTATATTCGATTCGAGGAGATGTTAATGAATTACCCATTTCATATGTAATTACATGGAAATAAAAATCATTGCAAAAGTAATTGATCTAATGACAACGGAATTTCCAATATTTTTTTGTTTCGTCACCTCTTTTTCGTAATATATCTTTTATAGGTACGTGATTTATTAATCGTTCGAATGGAAATAATTATTCGTATAATATTCAAACGATTCTAGCCATAAAATAAATTAAAACGATACCTGTCAATGATATGCAATCTGCGTATGACGTCAACCTCGATCTATGCTTATACAAGAAATTTTATCAATCAATGACTAGATATACAATAATCAAATATTATAAAATTTCCTGAAAACCTTTAGGTGTTAATATCTTTAATATTTGCAAGTTATTGTTTAGCGCTAATTAGTTAGAATGTAACAAGTGGTGTACCAGAATTGAGATAATTAAGCCACACGAACAATCTTATTTAGATCTTTTTAATTTTTTAATTCTCTTTTGCTCTAATACTTCGTAAAATTAATCTTCATTAGCTACTACACTTCATAGAATAACAAGAGATAATTTTTCTTATATAACGTTTCATTCATAAAATCTATCATTAAAGTATATCTTCATAAAAATATCATTCCATACTAACGGTATATTTGGCGTCATACGAGATAACAGTTACCAGTGATGACATATGTAACTTTATAAAGATATCTCGTTTTATTATATATTAAAAGAATGTACTCATTGCTGCTATATTTCAGATGAAAAAAAGGCTGGCAACGATTTTACAGTAAAATCGTTCGTTTACAACTGATTCATTTACATTTCATGATAATACTGTGCATTCTGAATATGCTATGATTTGGTTTAAAATAATAAATAGTCCATTCTTGCATACTATTGCTCCAGCTTTACTTGTATTTTCGATATTGGTATAAATAGAAAGACAATTAATGTCGTTCGAGTCTATTTTCGGATCATTTATATTACGTTTAATCCATATAGTTATCATATGAGACATAGTATCGTAAAATTTGGAAGAATAAAACGTTCGTACAGGAAGTACATTTTATAAGAACTCCAACAAATCTGCGTGTGCACCTAAAATACAAACTGATAGTGATAGTGATTGTTCATAAGTTTATATACATTATCTAATGTCAATCGAAGGTATCAATTCTTTTTCTCCATAAGAGTACTTTTTCATTTATATGTGTTCAAAAATACATGTGTTCAACCGTGAAGCATATGTCACCTACAACGAAAAAGAGTTTTCCTATACTTAATATTTCCTTTATATACCTATGAAAGTCTATTCTTCGCGTAGTATGAAATTATGAATAAATCTGGAATATTGTTCAATCTGAAAAGAAAAATAACTTATTGACATCATTCATTGATACGAGATTCAGAATGTTTGTTTTGTCTTGCAGAAAAAGAAGGCAGCCCTCCCTTTCTTTTAATGTGAAATAGAAAGCGAAAATTTGAAAACAGATTTTTTGGAAATTTACTTGCAAATATCGTTTTCAATATCGTGATTTTCTTCCCAATGGTACTGTACTTTCAAATTTTCCAGTATCCCTCTAAAAACAAAAAGTCGAACCTCGTTATTGTTAACGTAGGCATTACAAGGAAGAGAAGTATTAGAAAGCAGCTCCTTTTTATTATGGATTTCTTTATAATCATGTAAATAAGAAATTCCGGAAATTTTTTCCTCAAGAATTTAATTCTTGTGTTTTGATTGATAATTATTACACTGCATACTAACTTTTCGCATACTGTTCGCGTCTAACAGTTTCCTAATAATAACTACTTCAAAATTACATATGTTCTTGCACGAATTCAAAAGTACGTATGATACAATTACAATTGATTCTAAAATAATAATTATTTAAAGATATTAAGATACTAATTAAACGTTTCACTGTATTTCAAAATCTGGAACAACAAATTTTTATTTATAAAAAATGAAACTGTCTTTATATATTCTTTGTCACGATGCTATTTCTTATTACCGTGTCGACATTTTTTAAAATTCATTTTGTTATCTCTACGCAATATGAAAATTCATATACTGCTTAATATTTTTTACATATTATCCATCCACCGCATGATATCTCCTGAAAAATCAAAATATTAATGTTATATTATTACAATGCTTCTTAAATTTCAATTTTTGACAAATTTGAAATCCAATATATTTTGCACAATTATTATTTATCAAAAAATTCCAAGTTAGTAACTTTCTTTTCAAATGGCAAATAACATATACTTTGACTTACCTGTAAGTTTTTGTTCCTAATCATCATTTCCTCTTATAGAACATCATTATTGTTCTTATAATTACTACCAGTGTCATAGATATTGTAGTGGCTACAACTGAATTAATAGAAAATGATAAATAACTGTGTATAACACTAACACATAATTGTGTATAACAATGACACATAACTTTTACTTACACTTCTGTCGATAAGGGATTACTTACTGTGATATCCTGTTGATGTTTCTTAAGGCACTTGATTAGGTGCGATACGGTATCATTCCTTATGGTATACTGTAGATAAGTATTTTAGAAAATAACAAGAATAAATCTAAATTATTCAGAGGTTCCAGTTTCGGCTTAGACATAAATACAGGACCATTTGCAAAGAAGAAAGGGTGCGTTTCTACAGCCTCGTTATAGTAACCATGAATACCAATCTCTGAATTACTGGTTACTAAACATAAATATCCTATAAAATTTAATATATTTCTTTAATTTTTAATACATACATGAGTTAGTAGTTCTAAATTATGAATCATCCTACCTGTGATATTACGCTTTTCCTTATAATATCATCACTCGAGTGAACAACATTAAGATCATGTAAACCATGTCATCCTATCTTACTGTGAAGATACTTAGTTATGTTATCTAACATTATAAAAATATCATCAAATTCAAGTCCTTTTATTCACATCACATGGCCACGACGATCTGGTTCTTCGTTATATAATGTTCTAAAATTTGTCGTATATATAGGATGTACAAACCGTGATATCAAGGTATCAGTTCTTCCTTCCCAAGGGACAGTTTCATTAAAATTCTGATAGAATTAAAAATTAATTATTAATATTCTAACAATCATATATGTTAAATACGTTATAGTCAACGATATATACCTGAGCGAATGTAGGGGTGATTCCTTGATAATTATAAATGTCATCAGCCCACATCATTGTGCCACTTCTTTGTACTCCAGCCTCTAGATTAACAGCCTAAACAAACATACGAAATTTTATAGAAGCTGTACAAAATATAGTATATATGCGCAATATTGAAGCGTTCAAGGGGATATAAAGGTAATGTACATCACATACACGTGTACTCTCATGCAACAAAATACAATTAGATTTAATAGTATAAGCTCTTTTATTCATCATAATAGATTGGAAATTTAAGTGTCTTACGAGGGTGAGTAAAAAGTTACCCGCTCTGTCGGTGTAGAATTTATTTTAAGCAATTGTCAAAAAAGACATACATCATTTTTTGACATAATCACTCGATTTCTGTATACACTTTGTCCATTTGCCGAAGGACCTTTGTATTTTCTCATTAAAAAATGTTTTGGGCTGAGCTGCGAACCACGAATGCATCGTCGTCTTCACCTTTTCATCAGCTTTTTCGGCATCCATCTCGCACAAACTTTTTAAAATCCAAATCTGTCGTGCACTATTGCATAAGCAGAGCCGTGGCTGATTTGCAAATGATTTGCCACATTATCCAGTGTCACTCGTCTATTCCATAGAGCATAAGTTCATGAGCACGTTCAATGTTGTCATCGTGGATGTGGACGGGCGTCCAGCTGTTTTTTCATAACACTCGTGCGATCTTCTTTGAACTTTTGTGCCCATTCAAACACACTTCGTGACAAAACACTTTCTCCATAATGTGCATTAAATCTTTGATAAATATAGGCATCAAACATAACCTCCGACCACAAGAAACGAATCACAGCATCCTGCACTGTTTTCCTGCAAATCACCATTGCAAAGCGCCATTACTCGCGCAACGGTCACAAACGAATTGACGTAACACAAAGAAACCTGCGCAGCAGCACTGAACAGATATTGACGTCATACGAAGAGTGCAGATGGATCAATACGGTCGACAGAAGTTTTAACTATCTGGAGTGCGGATAAATTTTTACTGAGAGTCGTATAGGAATCTATAATCTGTAAGTACACCTTTGGCTGAATGGAAATTTCTCTTACATATAGTCAAAAATGCTGAAACTGTGTATTGAATTGGAAAGTGATAAAAAATAAGTGAAGTTTCGAGGTTGCATGTGATTGCATGAGTACACAGGACGTTTTTAGCGAATAAAAAATAATTTTGAAAGACACGAGACTTATCTTGTATTTTATGCACTCTCTGTGTCCGAATTTCCAGAAGCTCTCTATCTTATGAAGTGTTTTAGATTAGCCGGAAAATTTTGTACGTACGTACAAGAAGTATACGATCTAAGTGGAATATTCCATTATTCTCTTGATACAACAGAAACGAAATTTACAGAACTTCTCAGAAAGTTGGTTTATTATTACCAAATTAATAGAATTAATACACGTTTATCATCTTTACATACCTAAGTCGTGGAGGTTTATCGTGCGTAAAAAATTAGTGTCGTTTCAAAGTTACATTTCGTACATTTTAAGCCTATAATTTGTAACGTACAAAACAATGTAAATTTGAGCTGTTTCTTATCTCCACAATAAGAAAATCCAACTTTACGTTTTTTACACAATGATATTTATGGAACAGTAATATCATATTATTGCATCGCTTGGAGAATGAAGTCAAGGTACGATGTGACCCTAGTGTAAACGCTGGGATACCCAGCTGTGCCGCACTTATAAGCATAAGACACAATACCTATTAAATACGAGGTTAATTCATGTTGTATCAGCAGTGGTCCGCCGCGGTCAGCCTGAAAGGATCGTTAAATTTTTAATCAAAGACACTGAAATATATCGATCGAATTGTATTGAAATTATACTTATATACAGTAATAATCTTCTATTGATTTGTGTATTGAAATACTCCAATTTATAACGTACATGTTATATGTATTTTGAGCAAAACTAAGATTAGAAGGAAATTAGATTAAATACCATAACGAGGTGTGAGAAGTGGGCAAAACTATTAAATTGTGTTTATCTATTATTTTTAATGTTTAAGACGTCGATTTGATGTTAATTCGAATCGACGTGTCTTCAGATACCGTATAGTTTGTAGTAACTCTGTAACTTAATTACCGTACAAGAATCCTCTCCACCCTGAGCATGTTCGGCGCATATTATACCATCAGTGATATCAGGTGCATTAGGAAATTTGGAATAAGCTATTTTGCATTCGGCGTTCTTAATCACTGGCATTTGTACTTCCATTAATGCATTACGTCGTGGTCGTCCTACGAAGAAAATAAGAAAGATATTTAAGACTGGAACTATTTAATTTTATTATAAAATTGATATCACTTACTATATCTTAATGCTCCCCATCCAGCAACAAGGGGGTTATAGCCGACGAAGTTGCTCTTTCGTAGGGGCTCTTTCGTACAAATGGGATATACGTACCCTGAAAAATAAAAAAATAAATGAAAATGCAGGAAACGAATGACCAAAAGTATGAGAAAGAATTATACACGCTTTATGACACAATATATGTGTACAGTAAGAAATTTCAGGATATGATACTTCAGTAATACTCAATAGCATATATATATATATATATATTTGAGGACTTACTCGAAAATGGCACCTCCTCCACCAATCTAAGAATGACAATATTATGATTGTGTATGTTTTCTATTCCATCCATATGTGCACAATGTGCTGCGGTCAAAACATGCCTAGCCGATATCAGGGAACCTCCGCACTTCCATAGTGGTTTGTCTGGGTTTCGGGGATTACGAAAACCTAATGCAGCGATCCATGGCCAAGCGCCTAAAATGCAATAGTCATAGTTGTGAATATACATAATTTTTTCTCACATAACGGGTAACAACGATTATTACCTATTCGATATTCGATCATACAGCAGACGATAAGTACATACGTACAAATACTCTGAAATAGAGATTTGATAAAGACAGAAATTAAATTTTTATTCCAGTGGAATACAAATTATTAAATAATTCTATATAATTTCTATTTGAACTATACTGAACTATAAAGTTCAAACGTGTAATTTCTGCCCTAACAGTTTTTGATCTCTATCCATATTATTACTCCTATATCAATTTTTTATTTCAAGCAAAAAGATACTCTTCCTAACATGAAGTAAAAGAAAGAAATAATTCAAGTTAATAAGTAAAGTTACTACCGATAAAATCATAGCATTATTATTTAGTCTAATTGAAATGTACATTGATGTGCTGTTTAATGCCTTTAAAGTTCATTCTTTGCAGTAAATGGCTTATTATTAATCGGAAAGAAAGACATAAAACGTACCAAGTTCAGCTGGTTTACCATCGACCACCCTGGTATGAGAGACGTTGCTAAAACCACAGTATGGTGGTCGCAAAGCCTTATACTTATACACAGTTTTTATTAAAATTTCTCTCTTCTCTTTGTTTGGATCGTTCGGACAGCAAACGATCGTAACATTGCCCTGGTATCTGCACACTGATCGTCTATAAAAATCGTGGCTGTACGGTACTGTATCTGCCATATTTCTTGCAGAGGTTTACATTTTCTGTAGTCAAGGCACCTGCCTTCTTGATTGTCCGGTGTGGTACATTCTGGATCAAACAATTTTAAAACATTTATACAGTTCAAAGAGTGCGTAAGAAAGCGACACCGATTACTCAACTTTCGAAGTAAAAAGCCGATCAAGTCCACCGGATTGCCCTACAGACACGTATTAATCCGTAAGAGTGAGTCATCATGTTGATAATAATTATCTAAAGAAACTTTTTCACGTGAAAATATAAAATTTAATTGATTAGATATTGTGTTAGCCATACTTAAGAAAGAAAATGAAAATGAATGAAATGAAAGAAAAGGACTACCTTCAACCTCATTTTTTAAATAAACACTTTGTCAGTTTTTCGGTAAATAAATTCTTAGGAATTCAGGACAGTTTTTAGTGAATCATTTTGTTTCGACCGTTCGCGGAGAGACGCGATCGCGAGATAGCAGCTCAACGAGAGTTGTAAGTTCCCATTACGATTAAATAATCGACGCCACGAACTGATCGATCCCCTTATTTCGATTATGATAATAAGGGTAGTTCCAATGAAATTCCACAGAATTAACACAAATAAATTAATGTTTATTTCAACAACTTATTAACTAGAAAGATATAAATGGAACAAAAAAAATGTAACTGCGTTTTGGTTGATAAGTAATGCGCGACATACCACATGTGTTGACGGTTCGACTTCTCGAAAAGTTCTGAACGCCTTTCGATTTTTTTCGTTTTTTCTGGAAGGCGACCCCCACTACGTTCGGATCACGCCACATTCTTTTACAGCGAGGTAAAATACGGGGCCACGAGTCGACGTTTCTGGAAGTCGCCCTGCTTAATGAACCATGCGCTTGCACTACAATGTTTGTTTGCCGGGCAGACGCGGACGATCCGTCTGCGACATTATAGTGCCGCGATCGATAGTTAAGAATATGACCTATGGTAAGCCGCATGGCGTAACATTCTCCCCCCGTTGAGAGGGTACCGATCAAACTAGCGAGGTGTGGG
>NW_026099511.1:0-24792 GCF_024542735.1 Bombus huntii
CTGGGCAGCAAGAAAGTGCGCAGGCACTCCATCTTTTGCTGTGGCTTCAAGGGAGCCCTAGCAATCCGCTCAAGCTTTACCGAAAGATCGACCATGTTACGCACCACGCCCGTGGGCCCGAACCGAACCCCAAGATAATCCCAGGTCTCACCCACAGAAACGGGGCCGACAACGATACCGCCAGCATAATACGTCTGACCGACCTCCTGCCTCACAACATCCCGCCTGCCCAGGGCAGTCAGCGTCAGGGCACGGGACTTGTCCGGGTTAATTTCCAAACCACAGTCCCATAGCCCCTCGGCCGCCTGCCCAAGCAGGGCCGTAAGCCCGGCGGGAGTGCTAGCAAAGAGGACAAGGTCGTCCGCATACGCCAGCGCCCGAATACGGCTTCCCCTGTAGTGAAACCCAAGCCTCTCAGAAAGTCCAGAAATGACGTGGTCCATAACCATGTTAAACAGCAAGGACGAGAGTGGGTCGCCCTGCCGCACACCTCTAGCCGGTCTCATAGCAGGCGACTCTTGCCCACGCATAGAGATAAGACTACTGGCCCGCTCATAGACCGACTCTATGTACTCACAGAACTCGGCCTGAACCCCGCGTGACCTAAGGATCTGAAGGATGGCGGCATGACTCACACTGTCGAAAGCCTTCCTGACATCCAGGACGGCTACGGAGAGAGAACGCTTTCTCCTCCATGCCGTACGTAGGACAGCGTCAAGAAGGAACACATTATGAGCCACGCCATCATACCCCCTCCTGAAGCCATTCTGCTCGGGAACATGCCGAACAATGCTTTCCATCCTAGAGGCAAGTATGCGATGCAGGTGACGCACAATGACCGAAGCCACTGCAATGGGCCTATAATCACCAGGGGTTTCTGGCTCATTCACTTTTGGTATCATGGTGACCCTGGCAATGAGCAACTCGGTCGGCATACGCCTCTCGAGGAGCAACAAGTCCAAGATCACCGAACGGACTCTCCAGGGGAGCCCCGCCCAAACAGACGGAGAAACCCTGTCGAGCCCGGGAGCAGACCGTCTGGAAGGACACATCCGCTCCACCTCCAGCTTAGAGACAGGCCCCCAGACATTAACGCCCGGATCGACTGCCGGCCCTCTAACAGATTGCCCTTCCCACTGGCGAGATGGGACCTCAACGACAGGCTTCCAATAGGCAGCAAGCTCCCCAACGGAATGACGCGGGACAGCCGGCCCACCCTCGAGAATCTCTCGGGCCGCCGCCGGTCTGTCCCTACACCACAACCCCTGAAGAGCCGCATACCTAGTCCGCCGAGTGCCACCGCGGTGCCCAATCTCCCGTGACTCCGGAAATGACCCATGAGTAGCAGACCCAGGTCCAGGGACACCGGGCCCAGCGGCCAGATGGGTATTCACCCACCCGACCAACGGACCAGCGACCGAGGCCCCTGAGAGTGCATCCTCAACTATAGCCAACAGCCTATCCTCCGCTAAGTCGGTGCGAGAGGAGGAGATCTCCCCGCACAGCTCGCGTAAGGAGACGCGTATTGGCGTTCTGGTGTCAAAACCGACGCCACCAGACCCAGTGCCCGAGCCACTAGACGGAGCCCCCGGCCCCAACTGCGCCCTCCTCTCGTCCAGGATCGCCCTATAGCGGGCCCCCGACCTGACGCATTTGATCGCATCAAAGGTCCGACCAACCATCCCGGAGAGCCTGGCATTAAGCTGACCAACATATCCGGCTTCTTGAAGCCGAATCTCGTAGTCAGCCAAAATGTCCAGTTCCTCCGGATCCCACCGGCGCGACGGCTGAGAGCCAAGCAGGGCGGCATTGTGCTCCACAGGATGCGCTCGCTTCGTGTGGAGACCCAGACCACTGGTTGTACCAAAGGTCCGGTCACAATACCGACACGCGAAGCTCACAGCCTCAGCCATTGTATGAGGTTGTCTCCAGCATCCTTTCATACGCCCTCATGTAAGCCAGGCATACGCCCGGTTGACCACATTTGTGGTCATCCTTCTTACGAAGGAACTTGCACGAGGCGCACTTAGGTGGCTGGTCCTTTGACGGGCACAGGTCGCCCTTGTGACCCGTCTGCGAACAGTGCGAGCAGATGGGGTCCCGCCTGCAAGACCTCGCCGTGTGGCCAAACTCCTGGCAGTTCCAGCACCGGGTGATTCCGAGGTAGTCCTCGACCTTGCTCGTGAACCACCCGATGGTGACTCTGCCCCTGGCCACCAACATGTTTCGGACCTCGGGATTGACCGAGATCACGACGTGGCGCTTGGTCCCCGTGCGAGGCCCCGCATAATGAGACACCGCGCCCCACGAGTCACCCGCAAAAGTAGCCGAGCCAGAGAAGTTCTGGGCTCTTATGGCCTTAAGGACCTCAGTGTTTTCCATGTCCCGCGGGACATCGTAAACGATGACCTTCGGCCATCGTTTAGCCTGCATAGAGGCCTTGAGTCCCGCCGCAACGAGCAAGGAGCTCGAGACGACGTTCCTCGCCGCCTCAGCATTGGCAAGCCGGAGCTCCACTCTCTTCCCCCGGCTTCGCACCCTCTGGACCTGCCAACCAGTCTCGGCAGGGTCAACTGCGGCCAACAAGGCAGCCTTCACCTTGTCAGCCGAGTCAAGCTCCGCCGAGGGCTGGACAGGCTCGACCACCACCACCCCAACATCCACCGCACCAGGAGCAGGCCGACGGAGTACCTCAGCGTACCCGGCAGCGCGCCCCGGCAACCGAGGAAGGGGGGGGGGCCGGAGGCAGAGCCGGCGGCCCAGTGTCGGGCGGAACAGTGACCGACCCTTTAATGTCCCTCAGCTCACTCCTCAGGGACTTGACCTCCTCCAGGACCTCGACCATATTTGCGACGCCATCAGCACGATGGCACTCCCTCCCCAACCGAAGCACCGAGACAGCCATATCATGGCATATCCCGGCGACACGGTCGAAGTCGGCGAACACCGCCGAAACATCATCGTTCACCCCATTTTTTACGACGGGCGAACGCCGATAGGGAGGCGCGGGCACCCGCAACTTCGCGGAGCTGATCAACGACCAGCTCCAGGTCGGGGATCCCAGGAGGGATCTGCCCTAGGGAGGAAATAACCTCGTCAGCCGAGGGATGCACCCGGTCGACTGACTTTTCGGATGGGGTTCTGGAGGGAGTTGGGGTATGTCCCCGGTCGGCCACTGGGGTGGAGGAGCCGGAAGGGGGATGCACCGGGTCGGGTCGAGCCGACCTAGTACTTACCCCCGACCGGGGACCTCCCTTTTTCTGGGAGGAGATAAGGGATGTCGGCTTACGCTGCGACATCGGGCTAAGGACTGATAAGGAGGGGAAAGGAAAGAAAAATAAAAATAGATAAGGAGGGGAGATAAAAAAAATAGAAGAGGAAGGGAGATAAGAGGAAAGAAGAGGAGAGGGGGGAAGGGTGGGGAAATAAGATGTGATAAAGGGAAGGGAAAGGGAGTTAAGATAAGAGAGGGATGGGAAGATAAGTAAATAAGCCTCAAGGGCTTGGATATCAGAGGAGATATGGCAGGAGGGAATTAGGATAGGGGTTTGGTAAGCCTTAAAGGCTTGGGAAAGAGAGGATTTGGGATAAGGGTATCAAGGATAAGAGGTTTGTGAGCCCCAAGGGCTCGGAAGGAATAGGATTAAGTAGCCCGATAATGGTCTACTGGGCAGATAGTGCCAGGCTCAAAGTCCAACCAGCACTGCTATTTTCAAATTTAAAATTGAAATTGCGCTAAATTGGCTCGGTGGATTTTAATAAAAACCCACAGTTTAATGAGAAACACCCTTTTAAAAAAAACTCTAAAGAAGGCGCCAGAAAAAGTGTCCGCTTACCTGAGATATCGAGAAAAAGGTTGGTTAATCCTCAGGAGCAGATGCGAGACGTCCTTCCTCCTTGAAAGCTGGGAGCAGACTGAAAAGAGAGAGTCATAGTTACTCCCGCCGTTTACCCGCGCTTTTTTGAATTTCTTCACGTTGACATTCAGAGCACTGGGCAGAAATCACATTGCGTCATCACCCGTTGGGGCCATCGCAATGCTTTGTTTTAATTAGACAGTCGGATTCCCCTGGTCCGTGCCAGTTCTAAGTTGATCGTTCTATGGCGGCCGAAGAGCGATCCGGGCCGTCCACCGGCTTGCACCGGTAGACCTGACACCCGGAGGCTCGCAGCAAGGAAGATCCGTGGGTGGCCAAGGCACGGGACCGAGCTAGGGTCCAAGCGACGAGCGCTCTTCTCCCCGCCCAGGCCCGGCACGTTGGCACCGCTCCACTTCCCGACCAAGCCCGGCGCGCCACGATCCTCAGAGCCAATCCTTATCCCTAAGTTACAGATCGGGCTTGCCGACTTCCCTTACCTACATTGTTCTATCGACTAGAGGCTATTCACCTTGGAGACCTGCTGCGGATATGGGTACGAGCCGGCGCGGTGTTCCTCGTGGCCCTCGCCCGGATTTTCAAGGTCCGAGGGGAAGATCCGGACACCGCCGTAAGTGCGGTGCTCTTCGCGTTCCAAACCCTATCTCCCTCCTAGAGGCTTCCAGGGAACTCGAACGCTTATAGAGAAGAGACAACTCTCCCCGGACCTCCCTACGGCTTCTCCGGGTCATTTCGGGTCACCCCGACGAGTCCTCGGATGAGGGCCCGAATTGGAGCGGTTCCGCGGCCGGGTTCTGGAATAGGAACCAGATTCCCTTTCGCCCATACGGTGCCGGCTCACGACTGCCGGTGTCCGGACGGAGTCCCGCGCCACCACCCCGGGTTAGGGGGTGTGTGTGCGGTCCCGCCGGCCACCGAGCACATTTAGAGAGTTAACGGCAGACCATCGCTTCGGATTTCTCCTAGGGCTTAGGATCGACTGACTCTTGTGCAACAGCTGTTCACAAGAAACCCTTCTCCACATCAGTCCTCCAGGGCCTCGCTGGAGTATTTGCTACTACCACCAAGATCTGCACCGGCGGCGGCTCCAGGCGGGCTCACGCCCAGACCCTTCCGCGCTCACCGCCGCGACCCTCTTACTCGTCAAGGCTTAACGGCGACGCCCCTGGAAGGGGCCGCCCGCTCTGCCGTTGACGGCGGAGTATAGGCACGACGCTACAGCGCCATCCATTTTCAGGGCTAGTTGCTTCGGCAGGTGAGTTGTTACACACTCCTTAGCGGATTTCGACTTCCATGACCACCGTCCTGCTGTCTTAAGCAACCAACGCCTTTCATGGTTTCAGATGAGCGTCGAATCAGGCGCCTTAACTCCGCGTTTGGTTCATCCCACAGCGCCAGTTCTGCTTACCAAAATTGGCCCACTTGGCCTCTCCGATCCGAATCCCGCGGCTTCACTTTCAAGCAAGCCGGGGCTCTCATCTATTGGGAGTTTGAGAATAGGTTGAAGTCGTTTCGACCCCATCACCTCTAATCATTCGCTCTACCGGATGAGACTCGTTCCTTTCCGAGTGCCAGCTATCCTGAGGGAAACTTCAGAGGGAACCAGCTACTAGATAGTTCGATTGGTCTTTCGCCCCTATACCCAGCTCAGACGATCGATTTGCACGTCAGAATCGCTTCGGACCTCCACCAGGGTTTCCCCTGGCTTCGTCCTGGCCAGGCATAGTTCACCATCTTTCGGGTAACAGCGTGTGCGCTCCTGGTGCGTCTCGACTCTAAAAGAGAACGAGACGCCCCGGGAGTGCGGGGCTCCGGCCGGGGGGCCGGTGGGCCCATCCTCCCGCCGAGGGCGCCTGAGGCGCCCCCAGACACTTTCATTGCGCCTTTAGGTTTTCCACCCAATGACTCGCGCGCACGCTAGACTCCTTGGTCCGTGTTTCAAGACGGGTCGGATAAGTGCCCGAATCTGAAGCGCCGCCGACGAGCGTGATGGACAACGGCCTGAGTACCCACCCGCCAACAGTCCGGGCGGGCGCCGAGCGTACCCGTGAGAATACGACCCGACAGCCCGACCCGAGCTTGCGGGGAGACGTCGGCGCTCTCTAGGAGCGGCCCATCGCCACAGTCGTTCATACCGCCCGGACCGGCGGCCGCGGGTCCGGAGATCTGCCCGGGAGACAACCCCGAGGGGAGGGCCCCGGGCAGGCTTTCTACCGGCCGTTAGACCGCCGCAGAGCGGGTCGCGACGTCCTACTGGGGGAGAAGTGCGGTCCCCCGCGGGACCGGACACCTCGAAGGGGGCAGCCCGCCCACCGCCACGGACGAACCGGACGGGGCGCGAGGCCATCCCCCGGCCGAGGGCCGGCACCCGCGAGAAGACGTGAATCTCCCTTTTCGGTGTTTCGGGTCTTTTCCGTTTACCCCTGAGCGGTTTCACGTACTCTTGAACTCTCTCTTCAAAGTTCTTTTCAACTTTCCCTCACGGTACTTGTTCTCTATCGGTCTCGTGGTTGCATTTAGCCTTAGATGGAGTTTACCACCCGCTTAGGGCTGCACTCTCAAGCAGCCCGACTCTAAGGAGGAGCCCACCCGGGGCCGGCACCGGTCAGCTACGGGCCTGGCACCCTCTACGGACCTTGGCCCCGTTCAAGATGGACTTGAACGCGGTGCGCGGGTCCCGGGTTAATCGGGCACTCCAAAACACCACATCTCCCTAAAGGCGAGGCCTTCGGGATTCAGTGCTGGGCTTTTCCCTGTTCGCTCGCAGCTACTAGGGGAATCCTTGTTAGTTTCTTTTCCTCCGCTTACTAATATGCTTAAATTCGGCGGGGAGTCCCACCTGATCTGAGGTCGAGATTGTTTTGTCTTTTTGGGCTCTCAGGGGCGTTCGCCCTCTCCTCCCTCGCTCCGGGGGTGGGATGGGCGCCTCCCAATACGCTCGAGCCTCACGACCAGTTTACGTGTTTCATCGCCAACGGTCGGAGCTCGGCCAGGCTGGGCTGCGCCTCTCGTCCCCGCCCCTTTGTCGGGGGCGGGGACTCTCCCTCTCCCGAGAGCCGGGGGCCGGATCGCGCTCGGCGATCCGATCGAGAGCCTAGAGCCGGCCTGATGAGCCTCTGTCGTTTGTCGGGAGGCGGGGGCCTCTTGGCGAGGCCCGCGGGCTCCCCTCGCGCTCGAACGCCAGCGCTCAACGGCTAAAGGGGTTTCCCCCTGCCGGAGCGCCGGGGCGCAGAGCAACTGTGGGCGAGACACGAGTGTCTCTTTTAAAGACGACCCTCAGACAGGGGTGGCCCTTGGTTCTAGCCCAGGGCCGCAATGTGCGTTCGAAATGTCGATGCTCATGTGTCCTGCAGTTCACACGACGACGCGCAGTTTGCTGCGTCTTTCATCGACCCACGAGCCGAGTGATCCACCGCTCAGGGTAGTCGTTAGATTGTTTTTAAGTTTTAATATGTGCTTTTTGAGTCAGGGCGCGGGGTTGCGCTGTGCCCGCGGACGCCTGAGCGACCCGCGAGACCCAGACAAATACCGCCCCTGTTCCGTCTCTCGGCGGCCCCTGGGGGGCCGCCCCTTCCGTCTCCTCCTCTCGAGGCAGGGGGGGTGGCAGAAAACTCCGCACACGCTCCCTCCTCGTTATACTTTATTATATTCGTGCCTTCAGAGTAGGCGGACAAGGTCTTTGATAGGACCGGCCTCATATCTGTAATGGTCCTTCCACAGGTTCACCTACGGAAACCTTGTTACGACTTTTACTTCCTCTAAATGATCAAGTTCGGTCATCTTTCCAGCGAAATCGATACCGAACAGATGCCGGTGCCGGTTATCGCCGGTCCGAAGACCTCACTAAATCATTCAATCGGTAGTAGCGACGGGCGGTGTGTACAAAGGGCAGGGACTTAATCAACGCGAGCTTATGACTCGCGCTTACTGGGAATTCCTCGTTCATGGGGAAAAATTGCAAGCCCCAATTCCTAGCACGAAGGAGGTTCAGCGGGTTACCCGGACCTTTCGGACAGGGGAGCACACGCTGATTCCTTCAGTGTAGCGCGCGTGCGGCCCAGAACATCTAAGGGCATCACTGACCTGTTATTGCTCAATCTCGTGCGGCTAAGAGCCGCCTGTCCCTTTAAGAAGAATAAATCTCGCCGGTAGTCATATATACCGGTATCGCCTAGTTAATAGGTCGGAGTCTCGTTCGTTATCGGAATTAACCAGACAAATCAGTCCACCAACTAAGAACGGCCATGCACCACTACCCACTGAATTAAGAAAGAGCTATCGATCTGTCAATCCTTCCAATGTCCGGGCCTGGTGAGGTTTCCCGTGTTGAGTCAAATTAAGCCGCAGGCTCCACTCCTGGTGGTGCCCTTCCGTCAATTCCTTTAAGTTTCAGCTTTGCAACCATACTTCCCCCGGAACCCAAAAGCTTTGGTTTCCCGGGGAAAGCTCCCCGCCGAGTCATCGGAGGAACGTCGGCGGATCGCTGGCTGGCATCGTTTATGGTTAGAACTAGGGCGGTATCTGATCGCCTTCGAACCTCTAACTTTCGTTCTTGATCAATTAAGACATACTTGGCAAATGCTTTCGCTTTAGTGCGTCTTGCGACGATCCAAGAATTTCACCTCTAACGTCGCAATACGAATGCCCCCGCCTGTCCTTATTGATCATTACCTTGGATTCCGGAAACCAACAAAATAGAACCAAGGTCCTGTTCCATTATTCCATGCACCACTATTCAGGCTGATTTAAGAGCCTGCTTGAAGCACTCTAATTTGTTCAAAGTAAACAGTGTCGGCCTACCTCGACACTCGGTAAAGAGCACCGCGGTAGGATTGAGTCGGCGTACAAGGACACCCCCGGCGCAGCAGCCTACACGCTGGTATACCGCATAGGGCACGCCGGGAGGCCTATCCGCCACCGACAGGACATGCCACGGCATGCCAGTTGCACCGGCAGGCGGTGAACCGACAGCGTGGCACGCAGAACCAACTACGAGCTTTTTAACCGCAACAACTTTAATATACGCTATTGGAGCTGGAATTACCGCGGCTGCTGGCACCAGGCTTGCCCTCCAATAGATCATCGTTAAAGGATTTAGAGTGTTCTCATTCCGATTACGGGGCCCTCGGATGAGTCCCGTATCGTTATTTTTTGTCACTACCTCCCCGTGCCGGGAGTGGGTAATTTGCGTGCCTGCTGCCTTCCTTGGATGTGGTAGCCGTTTCTCAGGCTCCCTCTCCGGAATCGAACCCTGATTCCCCGTCACCCGTGAGCGCCATGGTAGACACAGAGTCTACCATCGACAGCTGATAAGTCAGACATTTGAAGGATATGTCACCGGTACTGTGACCGTGCGATCTGTGGTGTTATCCAGAGTCATCAAGCCGACGCCCGGACAAGCCGGGCGAATGGTTTTGATCAAATAAAAGCGTCCTCTCCATCGCTGGTCGGGACTTGTTTGCATGTATTAGCTCTAGAATTACCACAGTTATCCACGTGAGTGGCATTTATCCGGTAAACTATGACCGGTTTACTGAGCCTTTTGCGGTTTCACTTTAAGTCAGCTCGTACTGAGACTTGCATGGCTTAAGCTTTGAGACAAGCATATGACTACTGGCAGGATCAACCAGGTAGCGGGGTGTCCGCGACGCGGGTGGGTGGAACCCCCCCTGGACCGGGGCCCTGGGGCCTCCGGTCCGGGGAGCCTCTTCCTTTTCCGACAGTCGCAACCGACCCCCTAGAAGGTCGGGAGGGCCCTTGACGCCGCGAGGGCGGGGCCTCCCTTTAAGAGTCTTCACCAGTTCACCGACGCTTCCCGCGCTGCAGGCCCCGTCCGGGGCCGGCGGCGGGCGCCTACGGCTGGGGCCGGCCTGTATCGGCCGGCCGGAACATGAGGGCGAACGAGCGGGCGGGGAGGAGGTCCGGCTTCCCCCGAAGGGGCTGCGGCCTCCGCCGCACCGCTCGCGCCCTCGTCAAGTCAAAGGCTAGAGTGCCCAGACGGTGGGGAGCTGAGCGATACCAAATGTTCTCCCGAAAAGCTGACACTGAGGAGGTCGCCTAAAAGATCTGCTCCCGCGACCGGGGCTCCTCGAGTGCCGGCCGGCGGCCGGCGGACTCGAGAGGAGTGGTCCCGGGGCGGGGGAGAGTGGCGCCTGACAGCCGCTCTTCGGGCTCACCAATTGCCGCCTCATGTGAGCCATCCGACTCGGCGACGATGCTGTGATATAGTAGAACCGCCTCTGCGGGCCCGGTTCCCCCGCACCCTGTTGGCCGAGGCCTCTCGGCTGAGGGGAGGCCGGGTGCCTGCTGCCCAGGTACCGGGCTGGAGACAGAGTCCCCAACCGACCGGAGACATCCCCCGTCCTCCTGCCAGAGCCCCGACCCGACCGGGGACATCCACCGCCCCCCTGCCAGAGTCCCGACCCGACCGGGGACATCCGCCGTCCTCCTGCCAGAGCCCCGACCCGACCGGGGACATGCACCCACCAGCTGTCAGAGTCCCGGCCCGACCGGGGACAAGCCCGACTCCGTGCTCAAATGAAATCATACCCTAGGGGCCTTCGAATCTTCTTCAAAGCTTCTGTTCCCTGGAAAGGTTGTGCTCACTGATTAGGAGGACTGAGGAGAGGATCCCTACCCCAGGGTCGGGCCTTCTAAGGCAGGGTGGGTCTCCTCCTCCGACTGAAGGGCCCCAAGGCATCGTCCGTCCTCCTGAGGCCCAGGGGTGGGCCCCCAACCCTTTGTAGGACGCAGGTAGGATATTAGCTTCACCAACTCCAGTCTCACTGTGCAAGGAGCGGCTACTGAGCTCTCGAGCCACGGCAAGGCTTCCTACCGTTCGAGAGTTGAAAGCAGGGACATCGTGTACTTTGAATGATGAGGGGCAACGGAAGGGCTCGTACCAAGCCTCGGAAGCCTTTTCCAAGCCCCTCCTATCCACACCGTCGAGAACAAGATTCTTCAAAACAGTCGAAACCCTTCTCGCTCGTGTACGCACTCTTACTCACATCCAGACCCTAAGTTCGAAAGTAGATAGGGACAGTTAGTTAGTGAGAAGAGTTGCAGAGACAGACACTCCTAGGCGGTACACAGCCCTTTCGTCCAAAGGTAGATAGGGACAGAGGGAATCTCTTGAATCCACTCATTCGCCCCTCTAATTAGATGACGAGGCATTCGGCTACCTCGAGAGGGTCATAGTTTCTCCCGCCGTTTACCCGCGCTTGCAGAAAAAAAAAAAAAAAAAAAAAAAAAAAAAAAAAAAAAAATAATAAAAAAATAAAAAATAAAATAAAAAATAAATAAATAAAATAATAATAATAATAATAATAATAATAATAATAATAATAATAATAATAATAATAATAATAATAATAATAATAATAATAATAATAATAATAATAATAATAAATGAAACAGATGAAATATCATTACGTACAAAATCTTGCCCCCCTGCTTGATGGGGCTCCTTCAGCATTTAAATCCGTAACACGGTAAGGCTCACAACACTCCAGTTAAAGTAAAAGCCCCACATGGGTCTAAGCCTAGTAAAGTATCACTCGCCTTTAAGGGAATGAAATAATAACAAAATAAATTAAATAAGATAAAGGGCGGTACACAGCCCTTTCGTCCAAAGGTAGATAGGGACAGAGGGAATCTCTTGAATCCACTCATTCGCCCCTCTAATTAGATGACGAGGCATTCGGCTACCTCGAGAGGGTCATAGTTTCTCCCGCCGTTTACCGCGCTTGCAGAAAAAAAAAAAATAAAAAAAAAAAAAAAAATAATAAAAAAATAAAAAATAAATAAATAAAATAATAATAATTAATAATAATAATAATAATAATAATAATAATAAATGAAACAGATGAAATATCATTACGTACAAAATCTTGCCCCCCTGCTTGATGGGGCTCCTTCAGCATTTAAATCCGTAACACGGTAAGGCTCACAACACTCCAGTTAAAGTAAAAGCCCCACATGGGTCTAAGCCTAGTAAAGTATCACTCGCCTTTAAGGGAATGAAATAATAACAAAATAAATTAAATAAGATAATGCACGTTTAAAAAGAACAACAGATGAAGCTTCAGGGGACGAGTCTGAAGATAAAGGCTAAATTGATTTTATGGTTAATGTCAACTTATTTGGTGGGGTAGCTAGGGGGATTTCACGGGGGGGCGGCTACAGGCATTTTAGTTAGTGTGGGAATTTTTTTTTTTTTTTTTTTTTTTTTTTTTTTTTTTTTTTTTTTTAATGGGTTAGGATAAAGATATGAAGGCTTAGTAAATACTCTTGAGACAGATATACAGAATTTACTCACGGGAGGTTGATCTCATAACTTTCTCAGGGCCCTTGCCAGTTGACGTTCTCCTCAGCCTAAAATCCAAGTCAGTTTATTTAAAAAAATAAAATAAAAAATAAATAAATAAAAAATTAAAATTAAAATTAAAATAAACAAAACGAAGTGCCATCGGTGAGCGTGCGTTCCTCAAAACATGCATATCCCATTCTTCTAAATGTCTCATGGAGAAAGCGGACGACGGAATGATGCCGAAGAGTAACACCACCCCGGGTCCTAGGGCAATTGATTGACGACATGGGCCGCCGCCTCTACCGCACCGGAACATCCTCTGCAGCAGGTGAATCCTTGAGGACGACGGCCATTACCCCTGGACGTCCTCACCCTGGTAGGAAGGGAAATTCAAAAAGTCAAAAAGTCTTACACTTCCTATTCAATAAATTTATTATTATAAAATTAATAAGGATAATAAAAGGAAAAAATAAATAAGCGGGGATCGCGTAGATGGGAGGGTACGACATGGAAATGGGATGGGTACTCGGTGGGCGGGTGGGGGAACAAAGAGGGGGAAGGAGGGAGGGTTAGCGGACTGATCATAGTACAGGTGAGGGAGAAGAGGGACCCCATACTTAAAATCGATAGTTGTCCTTGATCGGCTTCGGGGATGCGACCGGTCGGATGGGGACTTGTAAAAAAAAAAACCCCTGTCGGGGGAGAAGGCAAATCAAAACCTCCGGGTTTGAATAACTGTACGTCACTTGCGAGGGGCATTTGTGAGCGGCCCCGGCGGTAAGGGGCTTCCCCGGACGGCGAGGGGAACGGCCGGTCGGCCCGGGACCACAGCCCGCGGAGGGGATGCACCCGGTCGGGTCGCTCCCGGCTGGTCTCGGGAAAAAAGTGATGACCGGGGGGGGGGAGCCGCCGCCTGCAGGTTTTCGGCAGGATTTCCCCTTTCCGCCCCCCGCCGAGGCCCGAGGCGGGCGGGTCTCGCCCAGCCTGAAGGGCCCGTGGGCCCCCCGACGGGGTGATTTTCCTCTGACTTCGGGGATGCGACCGGTCGGATGGGGACTTGTAAAAAAAAAAAATCTTAAATAAAATTATTTAAAATTATGGGGAGGGGAGGAGTCCCAGGTGTTCCTCTCTGGAGAGGAGGAGGGGGGCGGGTCTTCGAGCCTCACGGTAAACCGAGGCGAATACCCGTGGGCAAGGGCCGAGTCTCAACAGATCGCAGCGTGGCAACTGCTCTCCCGAGTACAGCACCCTGCCCGATTTAGAAGTCGTCTACAGACGATTCAGGGGTCCCGACATCGAACTCCCCCTGTGAAGGGGGTTGAACCATGGTACGCCGGGGCACCGGGGAGTCCGACCGGAATGTACCAGCGGACTCCCGCACAAGGGCCCCCCCGGCCACAGGGCTCGGGCGATGGCCGGCGCGAAGCCGACCACCTAATAGAGTCACATTGCGTTGAGCCTCTCGACTCACGGGTCCCATAGTTATATCATTGCGTTTAGTCGGGATTCGGTCTTAGAGGCGTTCAGGCCTAATCCCTCGGATGGTAGCGTCGCACCAGCGGCGTGTCAACCGAGTGCGTGTACCAATTGTCCGAACCTGCGGTTCCTCTCGTACTAAGCAGGATTACTATAGCAATGACCCCACATCAGTAGGGTAAAACTAACCTGTCTCACGACGGTCTAAACCCAGCTCACGTTCCCTATTAGCGGGTGAACAATCCGACGCTTGGCGAATTCTGCTTCGCAATGATAGGAAGAGCCGACATCGAAGGATCAAACGACGACGTCGCTATGAACGCTTGGCCGCCACAAGCCAGTTATCCCTGTGGTATCTTTTCTGACACCTCTTGCTTGAAAACTCTTCAAGCCAAAAGGATCGATGGGCCGTGCTTTCGCAGTCCCTATGCGCACCTGAGCATCGGGATCAAGCCAGCATTTGCCCTTTTGCTCTACGCGAGGTTTCTGTCCTCGCTGAGCTTGACCATAGGACACCCTGCGTTATTATTTGACAGATGTTCCGCCCCAGACAAACTCCCGGCCTGGTAGTTTCCTTGGATCGGATCACGCCTAGGGAGTGTGTTGCCGGACAGCGCGACAAAACCGCAGCGACGACCTTTCGGCGCAGAACCGCCCGAGAGCGGACCGCACCGGGCCCCGCCGCGTCCGGGCCGCCCGCCGGCAACCCTTGGCGCTTGGCGCGAGAATACCGTCGCGCCGGAGTGCAGACACTCCGACGGACGCCCTCCGCCTCACCAAGTAAGTAAGGAAACTATGAAAGTAGTGGTATTTCACTGTCGACGAGTTAACGCCTCCCCACTTTATGCTACACCTCTCATGTCTCCTTACAGTACCAGACTAGAGTCAAGCTCAACAGGGTCTTCTTCCCCGCTGATTCTTCCAAGCCCGTTCCCTTGGCCGTGGTTTCGCTAGATAGTAGGTAGGGAACAGAGGGAATCTCGTTAATCCATTCATGCGCGTCACTAATTAGATGACGAGGCATTTTTGGCTAATAAGATTTTTATTTGTGAAAATTTACAATTAAACACAATCTATATACAAAAAGAAAACCCTCTTCATCCGGGTTGATGAATACATAAAAAAAATACAGGGTGCGATTACGCGGGGCTCACTACACCCCATGATTTTTGGCCCTAGCGGGCCGTTAATAAGAGGAGTCAGCTCCCAGGAGCACTCTCGACAATAATAAAAATGACAATAATAAAAAACAATAGTGATAATAATAATAATAATAATAACAATAATAATAATAAGTATAATAATAATAATAATAATAATAAAAAAAAAGAAAAGGACAAATACATAAATACTGAAACTGTTACAATAAAATTATAAAAACAAAACAAACAAACAAGAACAAAATAATTAATTGTATAACCATTAGACACAAGCAACCACAAACTTCCTCAAGACCTCAGACGCGGACACCCAACGTCGCTGCAGTCGCAGAGGCACGTCCGGCAGCATGTCCCCTCCTGAAGGTCGCGAAGTTCATGCAGCCGCCCCTCAAGACTCGCTGGGAGATCCAGTCTAGAGCCCTCGCCGGCAGTCCAAGTCCTCGAAGTACATCGGCAGGACTCCTTCAACCAGATCCCCTTCCAGCTCAGCAATATAGGGACGACTCTTCGCCTCGCGGCCCTCGATTCCATGAGGCTCTCAGCAGCCCGGTAGACCCAGTCCCTTCCATACCTCCTCTTCTTCGCCAGCCCGACCTGCTCCATGTCCCACCTCCCGCTGGCAATCGAGATGTCCATGATGATAAGCTGGTTGCCAGCGTGGACAATGAGGGTCAGGGCGGCACGTCTTACTGCGGTGGGTGAGCGTGCGCTCCATCAGGCATCTGTGTCCTCTCCTTGCTAGGCTCGAGAAAAGGAACCGCACGACGGCATGGTGCCGGAGGTTAACAACCCACCCCGGACCAAGGGGCAATGGTTGACTGCATGGGCCGGCGTTTTCTTCGGCGCCACATCCGTGGCGACATTTGGTAGCGCCAGGCGGTCGCCGGCCCTGGCCCCTCGTCATCCTCACCCTGGCAGGAAGGGCACCAGCATAGAGCCTCACGAAATTGACGTACTCCCTGCCAGAGACAGAGGAGGACGTCCCCGCCATCCACGCAGTGGAAGCGGACACCAAACCAGCGCCATCCAGGTGCCTCCCATCAACCGTGGTCACCAGAGCCTGGGAATCAGTAATTCTGGGGTCGTCAGGGTATGCCAGGGGGAGACTTCGAAGGAGTCATCAACCCCCTGCTCTGATAGGCCAAAATTAGGGGCTACCCCCACTGAACCGCTTCGCCCTGAGGAAGGGAGCTAAGCCCTCCAGCCGGAAAACACCCAGCCCCCCCCTCCCTGACCGGCGTGTGGATCAGCGCGTTGGGACGTCGTGAGGTAACCTGAGCCACCTCCGTACGTACGCCCTGACGGCTATATCCAATGGCTTCAAGTGGGCCGCGGCTACAACGCCAAAGGTAACCCTTTGGAGAATACTGGGCAGCAAGAAAGTGCGCAGGCACTCCATCTTTTGCTGTGGCTTCAAGGGAGCCCTAGCAATCCGCTCAAGCTTTACCGAAAGATCGACCATGTTACGCACCACGCCCGTGGGCCCGAACCGAACCCCAAGATAATCCCAGGTCTCACCCACAGAAACGGGGCCGACAACGATACCGCCAGCATAATACGTCTGACCGACCTCCTGCCTCACAACATCCCGCCTGCCCAGGGCAGTCAGCGTCAGGGCACGGGACTTGTCCGGGTTAATTTCCAAACCACAGTCCCATAGCCCCTCGGCCGCCCTGCCCAAGCAGGGCCGTAGCCCGGCGGGAGTGCTAGCAAAGAGGACAAGGTCGTCCGCATACGCCAGCGCCGAATACGGCTTCCCCTGTAGTGAAACCCAAGCCTCTCAGAAAGTCCAGAAATGACGTGGTCCATAACCATGTTAAACAGCAAGGACGAGAGTGGGTCGCCCCTGCCGCACACCTCTAGCCGGTCTCATAGCAGGGCGACTCTTGCCCACGCATAGAGATAAGACTACTGGCCGCTCATAGACCGACTCTATGTACTCACAGAACTCGGCCTGAACCCCCGCGTGACCTAAGGATCTGAAGGATGGCGGCATGACTCACACTGTCGAAAGCCTTCCTGACATCCAGGACGGCTACGGAGAGAGAACGCTTTCTCCTCCATGCCGTACGTAGGACAGCGTCAAGAAGGAAACACATTATGAGCCACGCCATCATACCCCCTCCTGAAGCCATTCTGCTCGGGAACATGCGAACAATGCTTTCCATCCTAGAGGCAAGTATGCGATGCAGGTGACGCACAAGTGACCGAAGCCACTGCAATGGGCCTATAATCACCAGGGGTTTCTGGCTCATTCACTTTTGGTATCATGGTGACCCTGGCAATGAGCAACTCGGTCGGCATACGCCTCTCGAGGAGCAACAAGTCCAAGATCACCGAACGGACTCTCCAGGGGAGCCCGCCCAAACAGACGAAGAAACCCTGTCGAGCCCGGGAGCAGACCGTCTGGAAGGACACATCCGCTCCACCCTCCAGCTTAGAGACAGGCCCCCAGACATTTAACGCCCGGATCGACTGCCGGCCCTCTAACAGATTGCCCTTCCCACTGGCGAGATCGGGACCTCAACGACAGGCTTCCCAATAGGCAGCAAGCTCCCCAACGGAATGACGCGGGACAGCCGGCCCACCCTCGAGAATCTCTCGGGCCGCCGCCGGTCTGTCCCTACACCACAACCCCTGAAGAGCCGCATACCTAGTCCGCCGAGTGCCACCGCGGTGCCCAATCTCCCGTGACTCCGGAAATGACCCATGAGTAGCAGACCCAGGTCCAGGGACACCGGGCCCAGCGGCCAGATGGGTATTCACCCCACCCGACCAACGGACCAGCGACCGAGGCCCCTGAGAGTGCATCCTCAACTATAGCCAACAGCCTATCCTCCGCCTAAGTCGGTAGCGAGAGGAGGAGATCTCCCTCGCACAGCTCGCGTAAGGAGACGCGTATTGGCGTTCTGGTGTCAAAAACCGACGCCACCAGACCCAGTGCCCGAGCCACTAGACGGAGCCACCCGGCCCCAACTGCGCCCTCCTCTCGTCCAGGATCGCCTATAGCGGGCCCCCCCGACCTGACGCATTTGATCGCATCAAAGGTCCGACCAACCCATCCCCGGAGAGCTGGCATTAAGCTGACCAACATATCCGGCTTCTTGAAGCCGAATCTCGTAGTCAGCCAAAATGTCCAGTTCCTCCGGATCCCACCGGCGCGACGGCTGAGAGCCAAGCAGGGCGGCATTGTGCTCCACAGGATGCGCTCGCTTCGTGTGGAGACCCAGACCACTGGTTGTACCAAAGGTCCGGTCACAATACCGACACGCGAAGCTCACAGCCTCAGCCAATTGTATGAGGTTGTCTCCAGCATCCTTTCATACGCCCTCATGTAAGCCAGGCATACGCCCGGTTGACCACATTTGTGGTCATCCTTCTTACGAAGGAACTTTGCACGAGGCGCACTTAGGTGGCTGGTCCTTGACGGGCACAGGTCGCCCTTGTGACCCGTCTGCGAACAGTGCGAGCAGATGGGGTCCCGCCTGCCAAGACCTCGCCGTGTGGCCAAACTCCTGGCAGTTCCAGCACCGGGTGATTCCGAGGTAGTCCTCGACCTTGCTCGTGAACCACCCCGATGGTGACTCTGCCCCTGGCCACCAACATGTTTCGGACCTCGGGATTGACCGAGATCACGACGTGGCGCTTGGTCCCCGTGCGAGGTCCCCGCATAATGAGACACCGCGCCCCACGAGTCACCCGCAAAAGTAGCCGAGCCAGAGAAGTTCTGGGCTCTTATGGCCTTAAGGACCTCAGTGTTTTTCCATGTCCCGCGGGACATCGTAAACGATGACCTTCGGCCATCGTTTAGCCTGCATAGAGGCCTTGAGTCCCGCCGCAACGAGCAAGGAGCTCGAGACGACGTTCCTCGCCGCCTCAGCATTGGCAAGCCGGAGCTCCACTCTCTTCCCCCGGCTTCGCACCCTCTGGACCTGCCAACCAGTCTCGGCAGGGTCAACTGCGGCCAACAAGGCAGCCTTCACCTTGTCAGCCGAGTCAAGCTCCGCCGAGGGCTGGACAGGCTCGACCACCACCACCCCAACATCCACCGCACCAGGAGCAGGCCGACGGAAGTACCTCAGCGTACCCGGCAGCGCGCCCCGGCAACCGAGGAAGGGGGGGGGCCGGAGGCAGAGCCGGCGGCCCAGTGTCGGGCGGAACAGTGACCGACCCTTTAATGTCCCTCAGCTCACTCCTCAGGGACTTGACCTCCTCCAGGACCTCGACCATATTTGCGACGCCATCAGCACGATGGCACTCCCTCCCCAACCGAAGCACCGAGACAGCCATATCATGGCATATCCCCGGCGACACGGTCGAAGTCGGCGAACACCGCCGAAACATCATCGTTCACCCATTTTTTACGACGGGGCGAACGCCGATAGGGAGGCGCGGGCACCCGCAACTTCGCGGAGCTGATCAACGACCAGCTCCAGGTCGGGGATCCCAGGTGGGATCTGCCCTAGGGAGGAAATAACCTCGTCAGCCGAGGGATGCACCCGGTCGACTGACTTTTCGGATGGGGTTCTGGAGGGAGTTGGGGTATGTCCCCGGTCGGCCACTGGGGTGGAGGAGCCGGAAGGGGGATGCACCGGGTCGGGTCGAGCCGACCTAGTACTTACCCCCGACCGGGGACCTCCCTTTTTCTGGGAGGAGATAAGGGATGTCGGCTTACGCTGCGACATCGGGCTAAGGACTGATAAGGAGGGGAAAGGAAAGAAAAATAAAAATAGATAAGGAGGGGAGATAAAAAAAAATAGAAGAGGAAGGGAGATAAGAGGAAAGAAGAGGAGAGGGGGGAAGGGTGGGGAAATAAGATGTGATAAAGGGAAGGGAAAGGGAGTTAAGATAAGAGAGGGATGGGAAGATAAGTAAATAAGCCTCAAGGGCTTGGATATCAGACGGAGATATGGCAGGAGGGAATTAGGATAGGGGTTTGGTAAGCCTTAAAGGCTTGGGAAAGAGAGGATTTGGGATAAGGGTATCAAGGATAAGAGGTTTGTGAGCCCCAAGGGCTCGGAAGGAATAGGAATTAAGTAGCCCGATAATGGTCTACTGGGCAGATAGTGCCAGGCTCAAAGTCCAACCAGCACTGCTATTTTCAAATTTAAAATTGAAATTGCGCTAAATTGGCTCGGTGGATTTTAATAAAAACCCACAGCTTAATGAGAAACACCCTTTTAAAAAAAACTCTAAAGAAGGCGCCAGAAAAAGTGTCCGCTTACCTGAGATATCGAGAAAAAGGTTGGTTAATCCTCAGGAGCAGATGCGAGACGTCCTTCCTCCTTGAAAGCTGGGAGCAGACTGAAATCGCCTAGTTATCGCCTAGTATCGCCTAGTTAATAGGTCGGAGTCTCGTTCGTTATCGGAATTAACCAGACAAATCAGTCCACCAACTAAGAACGGCCATGCACCACTACCCACTGAATTAAGAAAGAGCTATCGATCTGTCAATCCTTCCAATGTCCGGGCCTGGTGAGGTTTCCCGTGTTGAGTCAAATTAAGCCGCAGGCTCCACTCCTGGTGGTGCCCTTCCGTCAATTCCTTTAAGTTTCAGCTTTGCAACCATACTTCCCCCGGAACCCAAAAGCTTTGGTTTCCGGGGAAAGCTCCCCGCCGAGTCATCGGAGGAACGTCGGCGGATCGCTGGCTGGCATCGTTTATGGTTAGAACTAGGGCGGTATCTGATCGCCTTCGAACCTCTAACTTTCGTTCTTGATCAATTAAGACATACTTGGCAAATGCTTTCGCTTTAGTGCGTCTTGCGACGATCCAAGAATTTCACCTCTAACGTCGCAATACGAATGCCCCCGCCTGTCCTTATTGATCATTACCTTGGATTCCGGAAACCAACAAAATAGAACCAAGGTCCTGTTCCATTATTCCATGCACCACTATTCAGGCTGATTTAAGAGCCTGCTTGAAGCACTCTAATTTGTTCAAAGTAAACAGTGTCGGCCTACCTCGACACTCGGTAAAGAGCACCGCGGTAGGATTGAGTCGGCGTACAAGGACACCCCCGGCGCAGCAGCCTACACGCTGGTATACCGCATAGGGCACGCCGGGAGGCCTATCCGCCACCGACAGGACATGCCACGGCATGCCAGTTGCACCGGCAGGCGGTGAACCGACAGCGTGGGCACGCAGAACCAACTACGAGCTTTTTAACCGCAACAACTTTAATATACGCTATTGGAGCTGGAATTACCGCGGCTGCTGGCACCAGGCTTGCCCTCCAATAGATCATCGTTAAAGGATTTAGAGTGTTCTCATTCGATTACGGGGCCTCGGATGAGTCCCGTATCGTTATTTTTTGTCACTACCTCCCCGTGCCGGGGAGTGGGTAATTTGCGTGCCTGCTGCCTTCCTTGGATGTGGGTAGCCGTTTCTCAGGCTCCCTCTCCGGAATCGAACCCTGATTCCCCGTCACCCGTGAGCGCCATGGTAGACACAGAGTCTACCATCGACAGCTGATAAGTCAGACATTTGAAGGATATGTCACCGGTACTGTGACCGTGCGATCTGTGGTGTTATCCAGAGTCATCAAGCCGACGCCCGGACAAGCCGGGCGAATGGTTTTGATCAAATAAAAGCGTCCTCTCCATCGCTGGTCGGGACTTGTTTGCATGTATTAGCTCTAGAATTACCACAGTTATCCACGTGAGTGGCATTTATCCGGTAAACTATGACCGGTTTACTGAGCCTTTTGCGGTTTCACTTTAAGTCAGCTCGTACTGAGACTTGCATGGCTTAAGCTTTGAGACAAGCATATGACTACTGGCAGGATCAACCAGGTAGCGGGGTGTCCGCGACGCGGGTGGGTGGAACCCCCCCTGGACCGGGGCCCTGGGGGCCTCCGGTCCGGGGAGCCTCTTCCTTTTCCGACAGTCGCAACCGACCCCCTAGAAGGTCGGGAGGGCCCTTGACGCCGCGAGGGCGGGGCCTCCCTTTAAGAGTCTTCACCAGTTCACCGACGCCTTCCCGCGCTGCAGGCCCCGTCCGGGGCCGGCGGCGGGGCGCCTACGGCTGGGGCCGGCCTGTATCGGCCGGCCGGAACATGAGGGCGAACGAGCGGGCGGGGAGGAGGTCCGGCTTCCCCCGAAGGGGCTGCGGCCTCCGCCGCACCGCTCGCGCCCTCGTCAAGTCAAAGGCTAGAGTGCCCAGACGGTGGGGAGCTGAGCGATACCAAATGTTCTCCCGAAAAGCTGACACTGAGGAGGTCGCTAAAAGATCTGCTCCCGCGACCGGGGGCTCCTCGAGTGCCGGCCGGCGGCCGGCGGACTCGAGAGGAGTGGTCCCGGGGCGGGGGAGAGTGGCGTCCTGACAGCCGCTCTTCGGGCTCACCAATTGCCGCCTCATGTGAGCCATCCGACTCGGCGACGATGCTGTGATATAGTAGAACCGCCTCTGCGGGCCCGGTTCCCCCGCACCCTGTTGGCCGATGGCCTCTCGGCTGAGGGGAGGCCGGGTGCCTGCTGCCCAGGTACCGGGCTGGAGACAGAGTCCCCAACCGACCGGAGACATCCCCCGTCCTCCTGCCAGAGCCCCGACCCGACCGGGGACATCCACCGCCCCCCTGCCAGAGTCCCGACCCGACCGGGGACATCCGCCGTCCTCCTGCCAGAGCCCCGACCCGACCGGGGACATGCACCCACCAGCTGTCAGAGTCCCGGCCCGACCGGGGACAAGCCCGACTCCGTGCTCAATGAAATCATACCCTAGGGGCCTTCGAATCTTCTTCAAAGCTTCTGTTCCCTGGAAAGGTTGTGCTCACTGATTAGGAGGACTGAGGAGAGGATCCCTACCCCAGGGTCGGGCCTTCTAAGGCAGGGTGGGTCTCCTCCTCCGACTGAAGGGCCCCAAGGCATCGTCCGTCCTCCTGAGGCCCAGGGGTGGGCCCCCAACCCTTTGTAGGACGCAGGTAGGATATTAGCTTCACCAACTCCAGTCTCACTGTGCAAGGAGCGGCTACTGAGCTCTCGAGCCACGGCAAGGCTTCCTACCGTTCGAGAGTTGAAAGCAGGGACATCGTGTACTTTGAATGATGAGGGGCAACGGAAGGGCTCGTACCAAGCCTCGGAAGCCTTTTCCAAGCCCCTCCTATCCACACCGTCGAGAACAAGATTCTTCAAAACAGTCGAAACCCTTCTCGCTCGTGTACGCACTCTTACTCACATCCAGACCCTAAGTTCGAAAGTAGATAGGGACAGTTAGTTAGTGAGAAGAGTTGCAGAGACAGACACTCCTAGGCGGTACACAGCCCTTTCGTCCAAAGGTAGATAGGGACATTCCTTCCCTGTGAACCCGTTCTCGTCCGATACTTGGGGATTTTTAACGACCGCACCTACCCCTCCTGGGGTTTATCGGTCGCCCTGTGCAAGCACCAGGGATCGTTTTACAAGAAGGAGTTGTCGCCGTCCGGCTGTGGCTGTTGTGCAAGGCCATCAGCTGGATGGAAGCGTCAGGTCCACTTACGTGTTTCCGACGCGACTCCCGCTTGGTCCATTTAAGGACAGGTTGAGTTCGCTCAACCAGCGCGCGGAGGGAGTTGGTTACCCAATTCCCTCCACTACCAGATCACGGAGAAGGCAGACTCCGCTTTAGCTCTGGTCAGCCGCCCCTTCTAGCAGGCACTTGTAGACATTACTACCATTGGGTGGTTTTTTATCGCGGTTCCCCTCCGCTCGGCATTAATACTGGGATACCTCCCTAGTAATGCCGTTTTTGAAACCACGACCACTACGAGTCCTACCTCAATAGCAAGCTGGTAGGCTTGGTTACTTATTGCTTGCTCCCGTAGTTCAGTATTTCGCTCCCCATTTCTGGGGTGCTGTGTGACTGATCGCACACCCGACAACTAGGTTTTACCCTATTTGTTGTCTACTGATTTTGACCTTTTGCCTGAAAGGTCAAGGACTCAGTATCCTAGGGACTCCATATCGCGTTGGTCTGCATATATGGAGGGGGGGGGGAAATGATGGGAGGAGGAAGGTATGGGTTTTTTTTTTTTTTTTTTAACCTAATTTATTATTTATCATTTTTTTTTTTTTTTTTTTTTTTTTTTTTTTTTTTTTTTTTTTTAACCTAATTTATTATCTATCAGTTTTTTAGCCTAATTTATTATCTATCATTTTTTTTTTTTTTTTTTTTTTTTTTTTTTTTTTTTACTTAATTTATTATCTATCTTATCTTAAGTTTTTTTTTTTTTTTTTTTTTTTTTTTTTCCTCCCTAGGCTTCAGACTCCATACTTCTCCAGCATCTCTCTGCACAACTTTAGAAAACCAAGTCCAGTACTCTTCTTTTATGAACCCACAAATGTCTGGTGGCCACTCCAAGCCTTTCTTGTTCATCTTTTTTCGTATTAGGAACCTCTCTCTGTCCCCCTAATACACACTCCAGCATTTTGTGGTCCATTGTATCCTTTTTTTCCGCATCTACATGACTCCGAGTCGCTTACTCCCACTTTCTTCAGGTATTCAGCACACCCTCCGTGTCCTGTTACTACCTGCGCGCTCCAGAAGTCAAATGCCATCCATTTTTCCTGTACTCTTTTCCTGACCTGGTTTATGTTGTTGTGCACTCTCCTACCTAAACTGCCACCTTCCCAGTCTCCTTGCCATTTTTCCAGTATATAATCCTCTATATCTTTTTCTATATTGTGGTATCCGAATACCTCCACCGTGTCTTCATCTACCAGTCTATCTCCCATCTCCAGATTTAGTCCCCTCTTTAGTCTATACTTTAGGTCCGCTCTTTCCATTCTTAGGAGGACTGGTAATACTCCAGCAAGTACCGGGAGTGTTATCGTGGGTACTGTTCTGTATGTACCTATTATTGCCATTAACACGACCCTTTGACATCTTTCTAGCCTGACTTTATCCCTCCACTTCATTTTTCCCCTCAGGAACCCAGCACAGAAGCACCACCTAGACTCCGCGATCGCCTTATACATTGTTATCCTCCCTCTCC
>NW_026099512.1:0-24658 GCF_024542735.1 Bombus huntii
TAGTAGTAAACGGAGCAGTCGTTATAATGTTGCTGCAAAGCCTGCTACTTCGCCAAAATTTGAAGAAATTGTTTATAATCAAACCAGACAATCAAACACAAATAAAATTTTGCGAAGCGCTTTAAAGACGAAATTAATCGAAGACAAGTCTGAAATAATTAATAAACAAAAGGCATCGGAAAATGTAGAAAATAAATTTGCCAAAGAAGAAAAAAGAGGTGTTAAACAAAAATCAATTTCAGATAGTGAAAACGAAACAACTGATAAGTTCGTCAACGAAGGCAAGTTCTTTTAACGAACACAGCTAGTGATAGCGATAGGTATAAATCTGTAGAAAATGATAATGCAGTAACGGGTGTAATAGCAACTGATGAAGCGAAACATAGAGGCAGACCTAGGAGATCGGATAAAGTCGAAGTTAAAGAAGATGAAAATACAAGTGTAAATTCCGACCAATTGCGGGGAGACGTAACCGCGAGGAGAGACGTCAACGGGGGGTCGTACGATTATATCAATCGACACCACGAATTGATCGATCCCCTGATTTCCGTTGAGATAATAGGGGTGATTGAGTTTGTATAACACTGTGATTCACTGAATTATAAATTATATATTTCCAACACTTTACAGATTACACTGACGTAGAGAAATAAATAGTTAACAACTTGTCGCACGAAGATGTGATAGATATGTACGCTAGAGCAGGGCTCTTATAATGGAGATTAATGTATTAATGTACTTAGCACTATAATATATTTAGGAGAGAAGATGTATGTTCGACAACACCGAGAACCGACAAAAGATTTTCGTAAAGTATGCGACTCTCGCGCTATGTGTAGACTGCCGCGTTAGGCGTTAGTTTTTAGACTGACTGTCGCTCTTTTTCTAATACAGAAGAAAAGTTCGGTGTGGGTATGCCCCTGTGCCTAAAGAACGCGGATTCGTTGTCCCCACTTTCGTTAGGAAAAGTGAGGGTAACGAACCGCGGTGTCGATTGGTCATGACCTGCACTACTGCTCGAAGGGATGAGTAGGAAGTCTCCTACCATCGTGGTGGATAGATGACTGTGTGCGTGAGGAAAACATAGCTTGTTTTATTAGAGGGCTATTCGGATTTTCCTAATGGGTGCATACCCGCTTTCTCCGTGTTTTAAGTACGTCTAATAAACCCAAGGACCTCTCTAAAAACCGACTGTGTTTCGAGAATATTTTTAAGCTTTAGAAATTCTTCAAGACAAACGGATTGAAGACACATGGCGAAACACTACAGGGAAGTGAAAGTTATGGTGGGTCCTTAGGTTTATTGAGGGTCGAAGTGACGTTACGCAGGCTGGTTGTTGTCCGGTGGTGCGAGCTGGCGCGGGCTGGCGTGCAGATGTTTTAGGCGGCGTAACACCAAGGAAGATCCTAGAAAATGAGAAGGGTGGATTAGAAGAACGAAGAAAACTCGAAGAAGATACAGAAGAAGAAACTACAGAGACAGAAGTCAATTCAAAAGGTATATTAAATAATAAGTGCGATTTACTTGATACCGAACTTATAATACTTATAAATTATACCTATCTATAATAAGTATTAACTTATTGTAAATAAACAGCCATGTCACTGCGCCACGCCAGAAAAATTACTGAAAATTCCCAACGCGAGAATTGATTGTAATTTCAACAAATAAATAAAAAAAAAAAAAAAAAAAACTTGATACCGAAAGAGCTATTGAAATTAATGATACGGTTCAAGATATTAAATTTACTGAAGGTAGAAGCCGAACTCAAAATGATATGGAAGATGTAGTAGAAGATTCACAAGAATTATCTAATAAAAGTAAGTTATCAGAAATAAGGATTGCACTTAACAAAATTGAATATACAAAAACTATTTTACGGAATAAAAAGAATTCATTAGAAAGAGAAAGAGGAGTAAGGGAAAAGAAGAAAATGTACAGACAGAAATTATTTCAAAAAATATATCAGATGATAAATGTGATTTGCTTTAGAAAAAAAAAAAAAAAAAAAAAAAAAATATTATCCACAAACTACATTAGGAATTTATCTATTTTAGTGAGGAGAAAGAGAAAGGATAGAGGAGTTGATCAATAGACTGTGGATTTTGAAGCGTTTATGAAAAACTTACAATTTTAATAAAATATTCAATGTAAAGTCTTTGTTATAATATTCAGATAGATAGATGAAAAAAAAAACTGAATTTGCATAATTACTCATGGCTTATTGATCAATCATGCGACTCGTTCAGAGGTAACTCGAGTTGTAAAGGCGACAATTTATTAAAAATGGTATATCTGACGTACGATGCATTTGTTCGTGTAAAACTATTTAAATAAGTATAAAAATCACGCGAAAAAAAAAATCTACTGAAAATAATGTTGAACTAGTTAATAATAATAAATCATATAGTGAAACACAAACCTTAAATCAAGATTTTAAGTTCAAGAAAAAAAAAAAAAAGAAAAAAAAAGAAGAAAGAAGTTGATAAAATGACAGCAACATGTAGCAGCAGGCGAGAGAAAATAGGCCAAATTTCTAAAAGAAGAAACGATGCTCAAGAACTCGGAATTTCTCGAGTGGATATGCTAAACAACGAATTTAATGAACAGTTGAAAGAACGTGAAACAGCAATAGAAGACTTACATCAAATGTTAAAGCATCAATCGGAAATTCATAAAGTTACCTTAAATGAAGCAAGTTTGAAAATAGGAGAACTGCAGAGTGCAGTGTATCAATGTGCACTAAAAATGCAAGCAACGTGACGATTACTTTTAGAACACCACAAGCACCACGAAAACACAATCAAGACCAAACAAGATCAAGTTCAAAAGTGAAGTTACGTGAGCTTATTACTGCTAACGACCAAAAATTGAATTACGATCCCGAGCATCAACTCGCTGATCTTCAAGTAGAATGTTCCGACAAAGACAGGACGACACAAGAGTTCGAGAAACACATAGAGGACATGAAGGAGGAAGTGCAAAAATTAGAATTGCAACTCGACGAGTTACAAAAAAAAGAAAAACACACACGCACGTAAAAAGAGTTCAATCTTTTGGAATACAAATTGAAGAACTAACAATAAAATTAGAAGAAATAACACAGAAGAAATAAGTCACAAATATGAAATTGCCTGATGGCTGATGTTGATCGTTGACGTTTATAGCGAAAGAATTCCGTCAACGGCGCCATCTGGATCCTTGTTGAAAAATTAAACAAGCCGCAATAGCACCATTACGCTCATCACCCAGAGTAGCGTTTGTCGCTGAGTCGAGGAGCTGGAGGATTTCTTATACTCAAGGACATAAATTTTACCACTTCCGGTAACGTTCTTCAGGTGATCGAGGCATTCGAAATCACAACATTCTTTTCCAAGGCGAAATTTTCTGCATGGCTGTAGTAAAAAGAAATCGATCAATTGTACAGATCAATCGTCACTCGACTGCTCGAGAATTCAGGTCATCCAGAGAATAGAATAGAGAAAAATGTAGAAAATGTGGAAAAATGTAGTGCGATCATCACGGTGGGAGGAAATAGGGGGATAGGGACCAAATGAATGAACGAGATGTTAAGGACAACTGACGATAAGTTCTTCTTTTGTCGAGAATTGCATGTTTGTGAATGGTTTGTGGGTGATTAGGTGGAGAGAATTGAAGAGTTTGGAGGTGACTGGAAGAGTGTTTTGGGCAAGGTAGATTGCAGAATGGTTGCGGTAGCATTGTGTTAATTATGGGTTTGTACATGTAATCTTTGTATGTATCACTACATACAACCTAACGTATATTTTTAATAATACATCAGAGTTTTAGTTATTTCATAGCTATGAATTTTATACTCTATAATCTTGACGTTTTATTTCACAGAAGCGTTTGAATATCCATAAAAATTAAATGAACCAATGTATTCATTATCTTATAGAGAAGATATATTATTTTTAATTATGTTCCAATTATTTATCATGATCCTGATTTCCTTATTCTGAAAATTTGAAAGGAAGTTTTGTAGTTTGATACTTTCAGCGACAAAGGGTCAATATTGCTTTAGTATATTTCGTCACATATACATGTATATCTATATATCCACCGAAAATGCGCTCTTGTAGACAAACGCTCGATTCGCGTCATAGCTTTTAAAGCTCGTCGCATCTCAATCCGTTGGAAAAAGTTTTTCCTGTAGCATATTTTATTTTTACGAACCAACAAGGTCTTTGTTTATTTCCTTCTTTTTTTTGCTCCAATTCCCCCATTGTTTTTTCAAGGATAGTATTTCAGAGCCATTAGTCAAGTTCATTGTAACAATAAACGTACGTTTCGGAAACATTTTGTGCTGTGAAACAGAATACACTAAAGTTTGAAGGTCACATCGATTTTCGAAAGTTTATAAATGGAGGTGTATGACAGTATCACCAGCTGTTGCTGTCCCCAAGCGCCAAAATACGTTCTGACTACTATTTTATGTATCTCACAGAAGTATGTCTTCATTCATCATCTCCCATGCCATCCACCAACGTGTTCTTAACATGTTATCTCCTAGTAAAATATTGATGTTGAGTCAGATATCCAACTGAATAATCTTTTCGGTGTCTACTATAAGACATTTAAAACCAAGGCTCGTACACACGTGTGCTTATACGTCAGATGTAATACTTAACACGAAACCTGCTTATATTAATATTAAATTTATGCATAGTAGGATGTTCGACCTTTGTAAAAATGAAATTATAATACATTTCATACAGTTTCACCGTGGAAAAGTGAATCTTTCTAGCATGTCCACGCAAATGCAGGGGAGGGGAGGACTGTGCATGCACCAAACAACTTTACGTTCGTAATTTTTCACACAAATGTACAACTGTAGGGAAAAAATTATCTCTGATTTTTCGGATGTTAGGAATCGACAATATCGCATAACGGAATGCCGTGTTCTACGTATTCTATTTTTGTTACGACGAAGTTGTGGTACAAACGAAGTCCACATAAGAATAGTACAACAAAATCGGTTGAGGTTAGGTTATCGTGCAGATATCGCGGCTTTTGCATTGGAAATCACGCAACTGCCAGTCTCGTCGTTCCTTGTAAACGAAAGAAAGGTATTGTAATCGGTCGGAATTAACATAAAACTCGTCGCATGCGACCATATGGCCTGAATGTTGAATAAACGAGAGTAGAGCGCGAGCTATGTGATTCTAACCGTTTAGGCGGAAACTAATGATTGTAACCAGAGCCGAGATATATGCCAATATTACTTTGCTCGACAAAGCGTATAAGATGAGGAGAGAATCGCGATAAGGTAGAACAAGAGACAGATATTCTCTACGTAAAGCAAGTCTGTCAACTAGATTGAAATCCTACAGCTATAACTACAGTGAATCCATATTCTGGCGAATTGTCTTTTCACAAATGAAGCTTCTGAAGAACGGAATTGATACAATAACTACTGTTCATTCATAACTACTGTTGTAAGAATCTATATATTTGTCTATCTATATCTATATATATATCGATCTATATATATTTGTCAGAATGTCATTTTATCAAAAAACCCATCCTCTGTAATCATAGTTTAACGAAGCATAATTAATAGAAGAGGTAGAGCGTTAAGTGGAGATGATTTAATCACAGTTAAGTAGATAAATCTCTATATTAGTCTCTTTAATTAAAATGTCCTACGTTTTATTTGCGTCATTTTTTTCCTTCATCCAATTTAAAATGTTTAAATAACAATAGCCTATACAATATAATTTTATGTAAAAAAATTGATTATACCATGTTTATTACAGATATTTAACATTTTTGTGTACATACAAAATTTAAATTATACCTCGCTTGAGAACAAAAATTCTATTTATTTTCCTAACATGTACTAATAATTATTGATCAAACTAGAAAAAGCTGGAGGAGATTACTTAGGAAGATTACTTAGCATCTTATATTCCTGGCAAGGCTCGAACGTTTTATCTTCCTTTAGATTTTCCTAAGTTTCCATTTCTCTGACTTGCTATTTTAGTTAGCTTAGTATACGTGCTATACATAGGTATGTATAGTGTCATGATCGCGACAGTCGTGAGTTACCCACGCTTTATCCTCCGTAAACTATTTATAAGAGAAGAACAAATTACATGTTAGAACTTTCATTCAATTTACCAATACAAATAATTTTAAACAAGAAAAAAGACCTAATGCAGTGGTTTCAACTTAAACATATCCAACAGTTATTTACGAATAAATAGTATAAATCTTTTAGCAACATGAAATTCGCGATATTTATTCAAATATTTATATTTACAGTGCGCCATCGGCAAAGAAAACGTGTTTATCGATTTTATGCTTTTGCCACGCAAACAGGGAAATTGCAACTCAAAATTGAATTCGCACTGCAAAGCGTCGACGTTACGACATCAATTACATACTTCAAAAACACCGAAGGTATCACACGGAATCAGAGAGATTCTATGAGAAGTTAAACGCATAGTCACCCTATTGGGAATAGGATTGCTTTGATTCGAGCTCAAACATAGGTAAAGCTGAAAGAATCTTTTGCGGATCTTCCTTCTTCTCTACGTTGGATTTTATACAAAACGACTTTAACCTTTTCAAGGAAATACGGAAATAAGGATTTTAGATAGAGAGATTTATCTGGAAGGAAATGGATAGAAAACGTAGAACCAGTTCTTGTTGGTTGAAAGATTTTTTCTCTTCGCAGAGATTCAAGCTTTAAAGAACGATCAAATATGTGCGCAGCTGACTTACGCGTGAAGTTATTATTAAAAAAAATTGTTGCATTTAAAAGGATAAATATTAATTTAAATTTAAAAAAATTGTTAGTTCAATATCATGTTTAATTTAAATTTAAAATAATTGTTAGTTCAATTATCATAAGTTTAAAGATATGTAGATATTGTATTTACATATCGAAAATCAGACAGCAATATTAATTAACACACCTAGTCAAACGCACACGTACTTTAAAACCGTGCTTTAAAATCGATATTCGCTGAAACAATACATCGCTCTGCGCTTCCAATTTGTTTTCGCACGAAGAATCAGTCCACTCATTGTTACCGTCACCATCTCTACCGTAATCTATATTACTCGAATAAATTCTATATCTTGATTGGAAAATCACATATTTTAACGAACTTCCTTATTTTTTGTTTTTTATGACTTTAATTGGCAATTTCCATAATGTTCTATAACTTGACAATAGACTGATAATATTTCAGGATATATATACATACATCATGTTTTTGAGGATTCTGTAGTAAAATATATTATAATAAATTATAGGAAAAACAAACTATTTAAGAAAAAATTACCACCTTCGAGTAATAAATTATAGAAGGTTACCAATGTAATTTAAAACTTAAAACTTAAAAATAATCTATTACACGTAACAAAGAAAAAGATTTCTTCGCAAACGGTAACTCGAAAATTACAGCCATTGCTGTAGAAACATAGTTTTACAGGGAGAAGAATTTCGCTAGAAACTCTCGACGATGTCACATCAAGCGAAAATTCAATAAAGCGATTACTAACCATACTACCAGCGGCAATCGTGTTACGGCAATTCGTAAATAAGTTAGTCTTCTATTTGCAGAAACGTCTCTGGCAATATCGTCACACTCTTGATTACGTCGGCGCTATCAAATGGTCTTTGGAAGAAAGTTTTCCATTATCTACTTTTGCCCATGGCGTCGTTCCAACAAATGAATTCGAGTTCTGAATCGCTTTGTCTCGTATTACCGCTCGTATTACCGCTCGTATTACCGAATTGCTGCTTCTCACGACTAGCAAAGTGTTTCGCAAAAAAAAAAAAAAAAAAGAAAAAAAAAAGAAAAAAAAAGAAAAAAAAAAAAGAAAAAAAAGAAGAAAAAAAAAGAAAAATGGTATCGGAAGGATAGAAAAAAAAGCGGTGGCCTACATCAAGCAATCTTCATGCCGATAATGCATTTATTATTCAGTTCGTTCATTTTCTATCGCGTAACAGACACTGGGATAACTGACAGAACGAGCGTATAAATCTTGCATCTCTCGACCTGACTTCTCCCGATGGAAAAATATTTACTGGTCTGGAATCGTGCATCGCTAATTAGTAAAAAGGTAATAAGCAAGAAAGCAATTATACTACCGGATTGGTATTTCTATTTTATTGGAGATTAATTAACCTGAGTAAACCAACAAAAACTTATCGAAAATCAATCGAAATTAAATCACCTTTTCAAACAGGCTATAAATAGCCAACTAATATTTGCAGTAATAAACTTCACTTTCGAATAAAGTATACGCTCTATAAATTGTAAATTGATAATTTCGTTATTATATCATTTTTCTTAGTCTAAACTGGATTCAGTGAAAAGAGCTTTCAATTGAATTACACACTTCATTAGTTTATGAATTATATTCGTTACCATACGTACAAAAGAAGGGTGACTGGTTTAAAAATTCAAAGGGTAGAACCTCCAAGCTCACGATTGGAAACAAATTCAGTTCAATGGTTTAATTTGCCATTTAATTGAATTCTCTGGCAATTTCAGCGAACTGTGGGCTTTAGAAGTGTCCAGCATTCAAAGGCAAGACCTCCTCCATCTTTCTCTTTCTTTCAGTTCCAACCTCAAGTAATTGACCTGTTAATTCGACGCTATATTTACATGCTCGCAAGGGATTCAGACGACTTCATTGCGTTAAATTCGCAATTTAGCAAACACGAATGTCTCAATCAATTTGTAGTTCGAAACAAATAAAAGATAATCAATTTTTCAAAATAACAATCGATATGTTCAATGCATTTGTCGATGCGTTTGATCGTTATGTTCATTTAGCATTTTTATAATAAAAGCGTAGAACACATGTACATACACATAATATTCCATGAAATGATTTATACAGACTATGAGTCTCGTTTTATCATATTATAAAAGAATGAATTTTTCCCAATAAATGTAACTTCATACAAAATCTCGTTTAAAAAATTCAGTTTTTATTCTCATCAAATTAATTTAATATCGGAATATGTCATTTTAGTCGTTATAAAAATTTTATGTCAAAAAGCGTTCACAGATACATATATAAATAAATGTCCAATCCTATGCATTTATTTAAGCTGAAATCTGAACTTAAATATTTATTAACAATATTCTGACGAATATATAATGAAAGATAAAAGCAGCTTTATTTTTTTTATAGGATGGCTCATGCTTTTTATTCATTTTATGTTTTTCGTTGTCAGCGCGTAACTACCTATCAACCGCATGAATGCCAGGTTTTACTACTCAGAAGCGAAGAAGCGAAGAAGCAAATATACGTTAGCTTGCATGGAAAAACGTTAGATACATATAAAAGTCATAACGTAGCTATTTACACCTATTTACATGGGGAATATTTATTTTTGTATGAAATATTTTTGCTTCTGAACTCTCATTATAAATGTACGTCCATTTCCTACGTTAAAGTACGTCTCTGCTTTGAAAACCTTCATTTAAATATAACGGTTAACAAAATATTATTAGAGAAATATTAAAACGAGACGCTAAAAGAACATTTTAATAAAGTACAAATGATTATTTGTTCTTTATTAAATTGCACTGCTGTAACTCTAATTTTATTAAATTCAAAATGAATCATTTATAAACTGAACCGGAATATAAAATTTTATTCCGCAAAAATCATAAAGTTGAAAGTTAGGAACGAATAACAAATGAATAACCTAGTTTCATTAAAAGGCACGTATACGCCAATCCGCGTAATAACTTTGACACTCCAATTATTATAAAATATGTATCCTTAAGGGATTCTTTTGCGCGAATGCAAAATACTTTTCATACGTGCAACTGAATAAATGGCGCGTGATTTTCAATATTTCTTTTTGTAGAATTTATAACAAAGTAACTTTTTCACAAATGTTTTCGCTAACATTTTTACAACGTAAATGTCTTCTTTTGTAATTAATAATTTCAACATTTCTCTGAACAGTTTCGTTGCGATAAAAAAAATATACAAAGCTTATGACGTACTTGTTTAAAAATATTTATACGGAACAAGACTTTGAATTTGTCAGACCAATCGTTCTAACGAACGAATAAATTAAACGACTCGTAACAAAAAATTATTCCTGTCCATGTTTCTCTTTGTAAAAGTAATTCAAGGCAAGTTAGATGAATCGTTGTGTACCCTATTCGCGTAGCATGTGCTTTAACGACCAGCGTGCAAGCGTTAACGGTGTGCTTTAGTTTCTCTCTGGTTGTGTTAAGTGTTTAAGTAATGAGCATATACTCACTACGGGCGGGTCGCATACGATCGACTGGCACCACTTCAGCCTCGAATTATAGCAGGTGCAGAAACTGCAAACCGAAGGTCCCGGCTCAAACGTAAGATCATGTCGAATGGTTTCTCCTTGAAAGTCAACACAGCTGTTTGTAACATCTGAAAACGATTCTCAGCTTCAATATCTTTGCCATTCGGCGGTCGTACGCGCAGTTACGTTAACCGTTTCAACGCCACTCAGCGTGATCATGCTGTACACGTAGTGTGGTGAACTGTGTCGCGATGTTTGGTTACGATTGTCAATTCACAACGCGCTCGGTTCCGAACGTAGCTTGCCGCTAGTCTATCAGAGTTTCCTCTCGTAATTACTTTTCTTTCAAATAATCGTAAACCAAATAAAGAAAAAACTAATGTATAAATTACCTCTTGAATTGGAAAACCAATTACAGAACGTCACACAAACAAAAGGTAAAGCACGAATATTTGGCAACCTTTTGACTCTTTAGTGTAACGTTTCTGATATAGCTGATGAAGTGAAGCGTGAACGCGTTGAACGGTATGTTTCGACAAAAAAAAAAAGAGCAGTGCAATCGAGTTGATCGGCACTTCTCGTAAATAAATAAACGAAGCGCTATTGCGCTTCATGGTACAATCCGATACGGATTTTTAAAACATCCCTGATACTGAAACGGCTAATAGCGTTACGAAAACGATCGCGCCAGGAAATTTTTGTTCAACGGATCCGCATTGCGGCTGCCACGATGCTTTTACGTAGCATTGATGCTTCATCGATGAAGCACGATTGAAATTGGATATTCGATTTCTTACTGGGGAGAGAGTTTTCATATCGTGTTTACTGTTTCACTTCGCAAGTGTGCTTTACAGTATACGTTAGAACTTGAAATCGAGCTATTTGAGTTAAAGTAGCTTGTAGCTTGAAATCACGTTTAAAGGATATAAGAATAGAAGGCTAAGAAGGCTAAAATTCAAAAGTGTATATATACATTACTAATATATAATGCCTATAATATATAATATAATAAATAATAATGCCTATATATTGGCTAATTTATCAATTAATTAAATCCGTGTATATCAAGTTTTCTATAATTTAGTACTTTCGTGTAACTACAGAAATTTGATGCAATATAAAACTTGATTAAAACAGCGATTCATTAGGAAACGAGAATAATGATGCAAATATTTTTTGTAGCCATTATATAGGATTTCGATCGCATAATTAATCAGTATCAACTTACCAATCTTTACAAACTGGAAAATATAAAGAAGAACCGACACTATTATGATTGCCGCAATTATGAGTGCTTTCACGTACACGTTCATTGTTGGTAAAAAATTTCGATGACAAGCGGAAACAAATGAACAATCCAAAAGTATCTGCAACAGAAATCAGAATACACTCGTTTTCGCATGGTTGGATCAATTTCGCGTGGGACTAACCTGATTGAACCTAACGCGGGATAATTGCTCAACTCACGACCTTAACCAGCCCGCTTGATTCTCTGTAAATGCTTGAAATTGACGCTTGGATTCTTTCCAGATTAACTAGCTTTGCCCTCCCCCCCCCCCGCCCCCCCCCTCCCGTTATCTATTTTCTTAGATCGACTTAAACTGCCGCAACATATTATCTTTCTTCTTTTCTTTTCTTTTCTTTTCTTTTCTTTTCTTTTCTTTTCTTTTCTTTTCTTTTCTTTTCTTTTCTTTTCTTTTCTTTTCTTTTCTTTTCTTTTCTTTTCTTTTCTTTTCTTTTCTTTTCTTTTCTTTTCTTTTCTTTTCTTTTCTTTTCTTTTCTTTTCTTTTCTTTTCTTTTCTTTTCTTTTCTTTTCTTTTCTTTTCTTTTCTTTTCTTTTCTTTTCTTTTCTTTTCTTTTCTTTTCTTTTCTTTTCTTTTCTTTTCTTTTCTTTTCTTTTCTTTTCTTTTGATCTTTTAAAGCCCTAAATCGCTGGCTATTATATTTTGTACACTCAATTACTCTGTAAGTCATAAGTACATATGTTTTACAACGTTATTTGTCATATTTCAGTTAAACCCCAGAAAAGCCAGAAATATATTTGCAGCGTGTTTTAACGCATCCCTGGCAAAGATCTCAAAAACGAGTTGCGACACAATTTAAAGCGACAAATAGCACCGCGTGTCTCGTTGTGGTAACACACGGTTCGCCAGCTTTTTAAAAGCGCTCTCCGTTTGCTTTTTCCTCTCTTCCCTGTCTCTTCGTTTTTTTCTTCACGAGCAAAACCATTTTCGCGAGGACGAGAGTACGGAAATGACGTACTGGCAATTTTGTTTTGTGATAATACAAGCAGCTCGGTTTCAGTGAATTAAACTTGGCCCCAAGCTTCTACTTATCCCTACCTTCCTTTCCTTTATTTTCCCTTCTATATCGGTTTTGCGGTTTTCCACATTTCCATCACAATAAACCATGTTTTTTCTCGATTTTACATGTTAGCCAATGATTCACGGCAAAAGCGTCGACTGTAAAAATATTTGTAGTTGCAATAGCAACAAGTATGTTTTCTCAAATAGAAAATATTGGGAGCGTACACGCTGGCAAAACAATTCATGAATAGCTCGTCCTCTGCTTGTTATTTGTTTCGATACTGTTAGCAAACAAATTCATGAAACATACTGGTATAGCGTAAAATGAACATAAAAGTTTTGCGTACACTTGAGAGCTGAACTTTGGCTGTTATACGTATATTATATATATACGCACACAGTTATGTATATGTATATATATATAGAAAATTCCTTAGAACTTTGAGCTTAATAACATATTAAAATCATTAACATTAAGGAGGTGAACTTTACTTACTAATTACCAAAGTTTCTTCCGCCAAATAATACATAAAAATTGAAAAAGATAATGTAACTAGTTTTAACTTTTTTTTGTGTTATAATTTGAATCACTCGATTTATCCGACTGAGGATGGTCGATCACAATCTCAATTTATACATATTCTCATCGCATGAAATAGATCACATGAGGGATTTTCAAAAGTCGATGGAATATTAATGGCGATTAATTATTTACAGGTGTATTCTGTGCGGCTAGAGCAGTCTCCTAATGAATGATTGAGTACCAGGAATGTTAGCGGTAAACAGGATTACGGCTATGAATGATTCTCTAATGTGTATATTAGAGATGAATTTGATAATTTATCCTCATAATATGCAATCCGCTTTTAAGTGGAAATCATAATTAACAATTTCTGTTTGATCAAATATGAAGAGCAGATAAATCGATACGCTTAAATCAATATCAGAATTTCTTAACATTTTTATCAAATATTTTAGCACTTTTCCAATTTAATATAAAATAATATAGAATAACATAACTGTCATTTCTTTATAAAGCGAAAGAAACTTGGGACAACCTAATAGGAATTTACTTTTATTATCCATTATAAAAATGGATTGTTAATCCTCTAGGAGATACGAACAATATAATTGCAATTAATAAGGAATAAGCTAGCATAACTTAAACCAGCTTTTGCAGAAAGCTATTAGCTGAAGATGTTTATTAAACAATGACAACATGAATTTTCTTAAGTACCCCATTTGCTACTTAATCTACTTCGTAAGTACTGTGTGTCCTAGCCTTCAAAGGATGCAATTTTAACCAGAATGTTTCACATTACCTACAATTACCGTATTGTTTCCTTGTAATATAATTTATATTTACATTATCTACGTTACGTTACATTCTACGCGTTAATGTAATGTGATTTTTATTTCTAATCGAAGTTATTTAAAATTTGTAGTATCTGAATAAAAAATTAACAGCCTGCAAAAACTTCACAGAAGCATTAGTATCTTCGAAACTATTGAATTCAAATGGCTAATATTCTTTAACAATATGCACTCGACGACGTTTATCGAGAGAAGTATGTGACGTAATAGTTAAACTTTCAATTCATATACATATATCGTTTATGAAAAAGTAGTCATTCTGCTTTTGTGATCTGTGACACACTATAAATTCTCATAAGCTAACTAACGCGTAATCTTCTGTAACGTATTAATATAATATAGGTATGTATATCTCGACTTTGAGCAACCAATTGGTGATAAATAAGCTTTAGTACATACACGTACTTTCTTACACGTAACAAGAGACCAGTTAACATCTCTGCTCTTAAAAGAAAAACGAAAGAAACTGTGAAAAGCTGCAGAGTTCAGGTCGAATAACACCAGCTCAGATAAATGACCCTCTAACTTACCTTTGTCCTCATCGACGTCAGTGATTTTAAAGCTAGTTATAAAGTGCACTTCTCAGCCAGCGTCCACGGCAGTCAATATTATTTAACGGGTCTTAACGCGATGTAAAAAGGGAAAAAGGAGGAAAGAAGGAACAGGGAAGCAAAGAGAAGAAACGAATTTTTCATTTTCTCGAAACTGGATCAAGTTTCAGGCTGCTCGCCAAAGAGTCTGTAGCTAACGAGACAAGATTAGACAAACCGCGCTTTAAAATTTCCACAGAACTATAATAATCCTCGAAATCAATACGATTCGTCGATCCATCGCCTGATTAAAAAATGAGATAGGATGAAGCTCACTAGTCGGCCTTTGAACTTTCAATAGTGCTTACGGCTCGTATACTCTAGTTTGAATGCTACAATGTAAGCCAAGTCAGCTGTAACTAGCGTTCGCGTGATTGTCGCTATCTATTATTCACGCGTTACACGTTCACCAGACAAACGCGTCTACCGGTTGACATTGTTTTCTGTCCTGAGTTTCAAAGCAATTATGTTGCTTCGTGTAATCAAATCTCGCCAAACTAACGATAAGTTCTTGTTTGATCTTACACAGTTACTAAAACTATACAAGTTAAACCAATCTAGCCTAAACAAGTAATATCGTTATATATTCTTTTTTAAATCTATATATTGTTTAATAAATCGTGGTTAGGATATAGTAGCTGACAAAAATATTCGGACAAATATATTTGTAGAAACATTTTAGGAGTGTATTATGCATAGTGTTGACTATCATGGGCGTGTTGGTATTATTCGAAACTAATCTGAAAATCTGTATGGAATTTGTAAGATATTTAGTACGAGTACTGTGCATTACTGATATGTACACAACCGAGACGAGATAACGAAGGTATTGCTCTCCATCGTTCATCGCTACGCGTTGCCAATAGCAACGTATAATGCATATATATCTCGCAAAGACCATAAAAGTACCCAATGGAACCACGTTTAATATTTGATAATAATGTCCCATTACAGTTTCGTCATTTTCAATTAATTAAACACGATCCTCTCTTTAAAAATTAGAAGATAAAATACGTAATACAAATCTACTCGAAATCTTTTAAACCTTACGGACGACTACTTATGGTCTTTAAAAGCAGCAGGGATTAGCAGAATATTAACTGCGGATTTTTCTTGGACCGCAGCATGCAATATGGAATATGGTTATTAAAATGTACACTGAAAATTTCATATCCATAAGATACTCGTGCTTGTAGAACCTTGAAAATGAATTCTTAACCCAAATAGTCGACCGCGATACTCGAGAAATTTTGTGAAGCTGACGTCAATACCAATATGTACCGTCGTTGTGCTATTATTTCGTGATAAGCCGTATTGATTGCACTTCCATTTCACGGAATTAATTTTTCCACACAAAAAGTGATAACGATAATCGAAAAAAGAAAAATATACTACCACTTTTCGTATCAGCATACACAAGCGCACTCGATTTTACACGAGTATACAATTTGCAAATTCGACGGAACGATCGGATTTAATTATTTTTTCGATATTTCAGGCATCAAGTTCTATTTACACATCGAACGTTGAAATACGGCGAAATACAAAATGTACAAACCACTCTGGACATTAATTAACTTTAAACGTTATTGATTAATTAAAGAAACCAACCATTGTGTTGATTTTTACATTTTGAAAAATTGTTATCCACTTTTGCTTTGTTTAAAAATTGAAAAAAAAAAATACGTTTATTGTAAGTCACGAGTATCTCTTTTATTTATTTAAACTTTAGATCAAATATTACAATTTATAAATATATCATTTATTTAGATATACTTGTAATATCTGTTTTATAAGTTTCTACAACCATTTATCTATTTATCTATTTTATTTGCACATAATCTTTAAAGACTGATTTTGTAAAGAATAAAAAATTGTGATTCTATTTAAAAACGATCGTGTCAGACTCAAGTGATAAGCGATATATATTTCAGCGATATATATATTCAGATTTCACCATCACATAAACGGTGCATAAACGGTGCTATTGGAAACGTTTCACAATGGACGTCTTACAAGCGCCTGCGATGTCCGTCATATGTAAAGCTATACCACTGAATCACGGCCGACATTTAGTGATTAAGGTCGATCACTTAGAGCTGTTAATCCGACATAATGGCGAGCAATACATCGAAGACATTATTGGAAACACAGTTACAGTTCAATTTCATTGAGCTTATTTGCAAATAAATGTGTACAATATATTTTAGAGGTTTTAAATATTATTGCTGACTAAACTTCGCGTCTGCGCATCATCTTTCTTTAACTTTTTTTGCATTTTCTTATCGACGCATGAAGACGAAATGCGTAAATTTTATTATTTATTTAAACATTACTATATTGTGCTCAAAGTAGCGGAATATCGTTTTATTATCAATATATGAAGAACTAAAAGAATTAAAAAAGAATTAAAAAAATATGTAGTTCAATCAATACTTCGTGTATTTTTCTATCTCCACAAGACAATATCCGGACGCTTACAGTTACGCTTACAGTATCAACAAAGATTTGTCCAGCCATACGGAATAAGTCGTACTCGGTAAAAGTTTAAAAGTATTAACCGCACGAACTCCAGAAACACTTTTCAAGTAACTTTCGAACCAATAAATCCCCGAACTAAGAACTGTCATATTTCGTCTCTATTTATCGAATATTGTTAGAAAATGCAACAAAAAAAAAAAAAAAGAAGTTAAATAGAAAAAGTACTTGGAAACTTAAAAGAAAAAATCTCGAAAAATCTCTTAATACTTTTTACTGTCGTCTTGAGACGCACCATATGTTAAGCTTCTTCGTAGTTACAACTTTTACCGCAGATGTAACGAACTGACAAATGCTTCGAATGGCGCGCGCGCGTCGACGCCTACACTTAAATTTTAAATAAATGTTTTTAAATAAATGTTTAAAATAATACATTAAATGTATCAACTTTGTTGCGCAGTTTCATTTAATTTCTTACGATATGGAGGGTTTAATTACGTTTAAGATATCTATTTGAATCTTTTAAATTCGAAGTTTTTTAAAAAATTACCCTAAACTTTATAAAATTAAATCGTCTTTCCACTTTGTTGTATCATAAAACAGTTACTTAAATTCAAACCTTACCGTCGTCTTAAAATATTCTATATTTTCCTCGTCTTAAAAAATCTCCCTACAGAAAGAATAAAGAAGAATAAATTCCCATACGTTAAATTTCGCGTGATTGATGGAATACATAACGATAACGAGAACTAACTAGCGACAACAAGCAACCATTAGCAAGGACAACTGGCGACTATAACTGTCGTCTCTATGATGTATGGCGACTAAGGAGAACAGCCAGCAACTACGGATTACATGTAACAACCAACTGCCCCACTTCTAAAAGGCAACTAACTTGCAAACCCTTTGATGGTTTCTGTAGCGTGATATACCCCTTGAACGTGGTTAAAGAATGTGGTCGCCGCTGGACGGCCGTTTGACAGCAGAGCGATCTCGCCAATTCAAAGCTTGACATTACAAACTACCGAGAATCATTAGGCTCGTTATCGAGCATCTAGCTTTCAGAAGGTGCTTTATCATATGATACGACTTCACGATATTCTTATAGCAAGAAGAATAGCCAACCTCTAACAAAACAAATTTTTACTAAGTGCTGCATGTGAGCTGCAGGCCGGCCTACTAGGGAAATTTGACGAATGAATAAACTAAAATATATACGAATATATTCGTTATATCATAAAATGCCCGCATTGTGTTCTCTAACACCATAGAGGAAACTAAATTTATATATTAAAAAATTGGAATACCTGTTATAAGAGAGTTAATTAAATTCTAACCTATCGATGACTCCATAAAAACCTTTATTTCCTAAAAATGTATATCTTTCAAATTCTCCTTAGAAAGTATCATAGAGAAAATATGAAACCTGAAAAGTACATCACGCTGATGCCTCGATCAACCCTCGTGCTTCGCAGTCCATGTGTCCGAGCGATGAATTCCCTCCAAACAAGGAAAAACCAAAGGGTGGTCTTCTTCGAAGGACGTGAGAGGGTAAGGGAAGCAACGGGAACGATGATCACGCGATATACTGGCGGCGTACGTATAGAACGGCTGTTGCGAGAGAGTTCGCAAGAAACAAGAAGAAAAAAGGAATCGTAGGCCGACGCGACTATACGCTGTCGACGGACAAACAGCGACTGAGCCTAACTGAAACGAACTCTGTCGCAGTATGAGCACGGGCTACGTTCGCGGGTCGATCGAACACGTTCTGCGTCTCTCCTCGGCACCGGCGTCAAAACCACCCCCGACGAGCGCAACGCACTGGTGCACCTGCAATATTAACCACTGGTCTTTCCTTTTTCGCGCGATATTATATCAGCACCTATGATACCATTTCAAAGACCGCAATCAAAACATTAAATACCGCATTAAAGCCATACAATAATTCGCAATATTCATTCGTAAACGTTATTGTATATGTGCTTAATTAATCGTTATTATGTTTCGAATGATTTACTACCTCGTATTCCATAAGCAGATATATGGTTCATTTTCACCTCAAGTACGATATAATTTGTAACAAATATTTATAATTCACAATGTAAAATATTTATAATTCATTGGAAATATTTTTCTATCACGGTATAGTGGTCAAATTTCACAAGTGGTTAAATCACAAACATGTGGTAGTCAGAAGCTATACTCACGACATGACAAATCATGAAGATGTCATGAAAAATGGCGTCCGTCCATATATATTCAAACGCAACGAACAAGTTCGAACTTTTCGAGAAGAAACGATTTGTTCGATAACATCTGTCGCGAGCTTCTCTTCCTTTAACGATAACAATTGACAACTAAAGCTCGAGAGGCTCGTAAGGATGAACAGCGACGAGTATCTAGAAGCTATGTACTCACCTGGACAAGGAGACTCCAACACCAAGGACGTTGGAAGTTTCGAGAAGCGAAGATGGAAACTGAAGTAGCACGTCAGGTCAACTCCGGCGAAAACTGCTAAAGAAAGAAAAATCCAACTAATTTGTTTCCAACAATAAAATGAAATTAATTTGTTTCACAAATTATTAACTGGATATTATTCAAAAATTATTCAAAATTCGCTTGATTGATTCACGGCCCGGGACATTTGGGTCATACCATTTTGGTAATGGACGAAAATGGCAGAAGGAAGAACGACCGTTTTTTTCATATTTCTCTTTCCCCGGGAAACGATGGAATGCCCGAGCACCTTGTTTCATTTCTTCTCGACATCAATTTCAATCTTTTTAAACGAAATATAATCTGAACGATGAAAAGTTCATTCAAATAATGCTCCGCACCAGACACTCACGAAAATTAAGAAGAAACACGGAAAATTCGCGAATAAAACGGATTTCTTTGTTCCAGTGAGATAATAAACCTCGTTCACGTATTGGTTTTTAAAATCAATATATCCACCAATGTGCACTCGTTTAACAAGGGTGATGGAACGTGCCAAAAATCTCTCAAGGGGGTCTTGGCAACGGAAGAGTCGAAAACGTCACAATTATGAATGAAAAATTCGAATAGTTGCTGATTTTACAGTCGAAACCGATAAAGAACTCCAGATATTCCCCCAATTAATTTACAATAAATTCGCGAAAATGATCGATTGCTGACGTCATTGTATTCTAGAAAGATTGTAAAACGATAAGAATTTATTGAAAAAACTTATATTCGATGATAACACTTCTAATAAGAGTACTAAGAGGAGCGATTCTGTACTCACCTTCCTGTCTCGAAGTACCGAACGCAATTAACCGTCCGCCCAGGATGGAACCGTTCGGAACTTTTGTAAGTCACTGCACGGCCGCTGCTTATGGTGGAAATGTAATAGATATAAGTACAGAGCGCGTGAGCGAACTAAAAACGCGATAGAGAAGTAGAGAGAGGATGTTCCGTCCTTGTCTAACGACGCGCGCTTGTACAGGAAATATGTAACAGCGGTATACGAGCAGCGTCAGTGTCCACTAGTGTGCATGCCTGATTAAACAAGGACAGGAAGTATCTATACATGGTGTTCTCTTTCTATTTCCATGTTGCATCCATCTTACTATACAGTACACACACTCAGCTATTCTATCATTATATTTGTGCGTTGCTTATGTGTGAACCAAACATTTCCATGGCAACAAATCGTTTGTCTCTTGTTTGATGCACGGTTTTCAACGGAGTTGAAAGAATTTTTTAAGAGAAACGTAATGGACGGGTTGTTTTTAAAGTAATAAACGGAAATTCTCGTATCCATTGAGAAACGATAGGCGATTTGAAAGTGTCACTATGAACGGTGATTTATCGATGCAAGGTAGTATGAATAAGATATTTTATAATCTGCGAAAAAAGGTAAGGAATATTCTAGATTTTAGATTTTAGATTTTAGATTTTAGATTTTAGATTTTAGATTTTAGATTTTAGATTTTAGATTTTAGATTTTAGATTTTAGATTTTAGATTTTAGATTTTAGAATTTCCACGTCACAGACGTGTGTGTTTTGTTATTTGATTTGTAATATTGCTGCAGTTCTCTTAATAGCTGTTCGTTTCATGCGATACTCGCACATAGTATCTATGACTTTTGCTTCTAACAATTTTTATAATTAGGCTGTATCAAATATTTTTAACGTTCGTGTTTCATGAAAAATCATGTGTAACTCGTTGAATTCGCAAATGTAACAAAAAATTACATGAAAAAACTTATATTATTGTAATGAAAAAATAATTATATTAGGAGGAGAGTCGTATTTCGGAACGTCATCGCAACATATTATACCTTGTATGTGATTATTTGGAACACAATGGGTGAGTATATTATAATTAAAATATATTCCTAGTTCCAATTCTCTTGAATAGTGTCAGTGACCAATCGAAATAGAAATCAGTGGACATCGTGGAAAGAGAAGGCGAAACCAAATTTGAAAATTCGACATCGGTAATTCAGTAGTTAAGAATAACTCAATCGATAATGTAGATTAACTAGTTATAAACAAATATATGAAATATAAATTCAAATTATTCTTATCCATCTAAAAATTGGAAATTAAAGAGCAGAAGACAAGAAATTATCTTCGAGGATTTATATAGTAAATACATTCTTTTGCCCGTCTTACCTAGAGATAAAACAGTTGTTTGATGGTTATCTTATAGTGTTCAGTCATTGCGAAAAATATTTTTAATCAGTTAAAAACTATAATTAATTAAAAACTACATTTTTTTAGGTATATAGACATTAGCGATGTATTATTCCGGGAAGCTCGTCTGTCTCCCGAACATCGGGTCTGCGACAACATCGATTTGGAAATTATCGTTGCAGAGTATGAAAATTATTACAAGATGAAATTTCAAAAATATCCCATATTGTGTAAGAAAATAACTGGAAGGGAAATGACGAGGGAAGTGACAAATGCAAGCAAAACGTAAGAATTTAAATTATTTAACGATATTAAACTTAAACGGTATTCAACGTGTATCCTATTCAACGGTATCGTATTCAACGTATCAAATTCAACGTATCGTATTACAATATGATCCAGTGTTTGTAGAAGTATTGAGACAAAAGCCAAATCTTTTAGTAAACAAGCGAGAAGTGAGCCTGTGAAAGAGACGAATCTACAGCAGAAGATAACTGATGACAATACGAATCATATTAATCTCGCAATGACAGTGACGTCAATATTCCCCAATGAGAGTGATGGACGTTCATCAGAAGAGCTATTTAACGTCCCAATGGAACAATCCATGCAATCGAAGATATTGAAATGCATTGAAAAGCTTTATTCAGATAATACGGAATTACGAAAGATTGCTGAGGACGTCTCATGCGTAAGTTATTTTCGATTAATATACGTATCGTAAAGCTTTTAAACGATAAAATTCCCGTCGATAAATCGTCCAACGTATATCGACGATGACGTGATTTCGGTAACGCTTCAAATATCAAATTACGTAACGCTTACTTAATATAGAGAAGACGCCATTTTATCTTTGTATATCTTTGTATCGTCACAGGAGATCGTAGTAAACAAATTAAATGTACATTGGGATGACGTTATAGGCCTAGAAGAATGTAAAACCGCTGTTAAGGAGGCCGTTGTGTATCCCCTTAAGTATCCTATCTCTTTTGATGGCCCGTTTTCCCCATGGAAAGGTATTTTGCTGTACGGCCCACCTGGTACAGGTAAGATACTCGTATTCTTTTCATTTCTGTACGTGTTTACAAGAAATATACAAAACAGGGAAAACGAAGTTAGCGAAGGCAGTCGCGACAGAATGCCATTGCACCTTTTTTAACATAACTGCCAGCTGATTGGTCAGCAAATGGAGAGGCGATTCCGAGAAGTATATACGTGTAAGTTGCTTTGTCTATGTAAGTTTCTTTGTTCCTTTGTCTATGAAGGAGAGATTCTAGGTATAAAATTTTTATTTTTCGTCATTTATATATAAATAGAATAGTTGTTTGGAAAACGAAATGATATCATATTCGCGATGAGGCAATGAATTTAAGGAATTTCGAATATAATATTTAATGAATAATACATTTGTTAAACTGAACAGGTTTTATTTGAACTTGCCTATAGTCATTCGCCTACAATTATTTTTATCGACGAGATTGACTGGATCGCCACAAATAAAGGAGACTGTATATTGTCTGAACCTGCAAAGAGATTCAGATCAGAACTTCTTTCTAGATTGGATGGATTAGTGTCTAATGAGAATTCTAATGTAGTTCTTCTGGCTACAACTAATTCCCCTTGGTACGTATATCACGTTATTTCAATGTTTTCTAAGTAGAAAATATCGTAATATTTCTCCAAATTCCAAATATGTTATTGTGTTGTTTGAAGTATTCCTTCATTATTATTAGTATAATAGAACGATAATATTTATTGTAAATATGTTATTAGGGGCATTGATGCAGCTTTACTCAGGCGTCTCGAAAAGCAAATATACGTATCATTACCCAATGAAGTTGCTCGACTTGGTATATTCAAATTATACCTTAGCAACCACTTATTAGAAAATACAGATATTGTAAACCACATAGTAAAATGTACTGAAAGATATTCTTGTGCAGATATAAAATTGCTTTGTAAGCAAGCGTGGCTACTAGAAATAAGCCCGATATGGAGGAGACTTGAAAAGAAAGAAACACCTGTTACCACTTTGAAATATGAATTAAAAAGTTATGAAATATTAGCAAAATTGTTAAAAAAATGTCACCTACAGTTATGCAAATAGATAAATATGATACGCGGAACAAATAAATACGCAATCGTAATGACAGATATTGAAAAATATAAATAAATGGATTATCGTTCGAGAAATCATTCGCATGTGTGTGCATGTGTGTGCGCGCATGTGTGTCGTGTGTGTCATGTGTGTGTGCGTGTGTGTGCGCGCACACGCTATAGGCTAAGTTTAAAATGTTCGGTTGTATTATATCCTTGTATTATATATGTCGGAGATGAAAGGAAAACCGGAGCCTTCCCTTTGCAATTTTGAGGAAGCCTTCTAATGCTTTAGCCTAGATTTTATCATAACTGTAATTAAGCAATTGTCATTTGTAATTGTTTGATATTTGTGAAAGCGAAAGTGAGTTCGAGGTGACAACTGGTCGCCGAACGTAGCCACGGTCACGGGATAAACGTTTTGCCTGACGAAGGTGTGGATCGGTTGTATTGTTCTCCCTAGAAATCGCATAGAATTGTACTTTAGAGATGTCGATATAATGGGACACACGTTGTATTAGGAATCAATCTCCAGACAGAAACTGCCTAGTAACGGCGTTTGAATCTTTCTCGATGTTTCCAAAGAGTATACAACAAACTTTTGACAGAAATTGCCTAGCAACAACGATTGGAACCTTCTCGATGTTTCCAGCGAGCATATAACAAACAAATGCAGTCGGATAGCGAAAAAGATTTTCATCAGATATTCATTCGTGTGATCGCCTTGGAAAGTGATACATCGAGCAATTTACCGAGTGTCTCAGCAATTGTATTCTGTGTTTAAAATTATTCTACACATAGTAAAGAGTTATCCCGTTGACCGTGGATTCGTTTGAACCCCGGAACATTGTTAATAGCG